>NW_026858757.1:0-236082 GCF_026571515.1 Ruditapes philippinarum | reverse complement strand
GAAAAATGTAAAAAATGTATTCCACAAATTATAAGAAAACTAAGGAGCAAATAGTAATAAATATCCCGTAAATAAGAGTTGCATGAGACATTAAAAACATTCTTTTAATTGCACTTGACATCATTTTCAGATGTTAAAGTATAAATATGCGTACTATTTTAGAATAGGGGGTAGTATTCCAGTGGTATCGCGATATTTATGTCAAGTAAAATGAGGCAATATAGACAAAAAAAGAATACCTAAACACGTTCAAAACGGCAAAATTGAAAATGTTTCAGGCTCAGTTTGATTGAATTTGTGTATGGTAGGTGCTGGAAAATGCACGCCGGTGCATCGGCTTAAACAGAATTCAACATTTAACAGGAATGGCAAAATTTTGAATATTGAAACATCCGCAGATTTGTTCATAAGTGCGGTTATCATATCATAGATTTTTCAATGTAACCTTGTATTCATTACTAATTTGTCCATTATCTAAACATGTACCTTAGACATAAGGTAATACGAGTGCACGTGACCATCCATTAATAAATTTGATAACTTGATGATGTTACTAAAAAAAAATTAAAAAACCAATATTTCTTTATGGTGAATAAATGTTGGTTTTGTTGTTGCTGTATACATTAAATACCGTATATTAAAGGAGCGAACTTTTGTGGACGAGAGTTTTGCACGTCTTCATTACAGGATTGAATCCAAGCAATAAATGTTAGAAAGCTACCAAGATAGCGTTCGGATCCACCAAGGCGCCATGAAGTATGTCTCCACCATACGAACTTCGTTATATCGGCATAAGTTATAATAACAAAAGTTAAAATCAAAATTTGTATTCGTTTTAGCATAATTTATTATTATTGAGGCATATTTTATCAATAGCAATACTTTAAGACAATTAATGATGTTACGTGTGCGGTAAGGCAATTTTGTAAATGAACTGAAATATGGTCGGTTACTTGCGGATAAATTGGTAATTACTTGTTATTTATCCAGTGATTCCAGCTATGAGGTCGACCAGCGATGATTAACCATAAGCAAAAGTAAAACTTGGCGTAAAAAAGTTAAACAAACTAAGAAATAATGAAAATTAAAGAAACAAAGTTGTGGGGCTTGGTTTTTAATCAAATAGCTTATATAAGAATATATGTTCACTTATCACATATCTGTTTAACACCTTTCTTGATTCAATATTACGTTGGTGTAACGCAACAAAACTACCCATCTCCTATGACTGCACAAATATATAATGTGTCAATGTGTAGTTCAGCCTAGATGTAGCAATATCAATCTCGTCCTTGATGGGGTGTGAGAGCTAATATCATGGTAGGAAATTTAAAAAAGTATTATGAACTAGAACTCCGCGAGTCGGATGTGTCGCCTTGTGAACAATATAGATTAGGAGAAATGGCCAGGACACAAAAATGGTGTCCATTTAATTGTGTAATACATGTACTTAATTTTTTTAATGACTTAACTACGTGACCTTGATTAGCCAATATAAAGAATAATCTAAAATATGAACGCACACAAGTTGACGAAAATGGATTTAAATTTATTCAAATGTGATTTCACGTAAATAAGACATAAATTGTTAACTTTTTTCATCTATCTGATGCTTCTTGTAAACCATTAATCGATTAAGACGAGATTTCATAATAACAAAGACAAGATCTAACAACAAATTTCTAACACTCCCTTCAATAAAATGATAATTAAATAGATATATAGTTTGTCTTCATCAATGACTTTAAGTACTTCTTGTCTTTTTTCTATCATCGAAAAAGAAATATCTCCAAGAAGGCTCAACAGTTTTCACATATGTATTTCATAAACATACTTAGCCGGGAAGTGGCACACAAATTACACATTATAATGAGTGATCATGTGACCTTTGAGGGCGCCTTTTTGAGTAAAGCCCCGCCCACATTGCTTACACTTGTATGGTCTCTCTCCGGTATGAACGCGCAGATGTTCTACAAGCTTTGATGTGAACTTGAATCTCTTTCCGCACGTGAAACACTGAAATCCTCCGTCAGGTAGCTCAACTAAATTGTACAAAAACAAACATACATTTATTGTAACGTTGTTTGGGGACCTTATTGTTGAAAATGAGCAAGAGTTAAATCGTGTTAACATGCACAGTGCGTTAACTGGAGTACAGGTTATAAGTTACCCAAACTCCAGTTAAGCACTTCGATAGGCTATTCTTCGGTTTACTTATTGTGACGACAGATAAAAATATCACATGCAGATGCACGTTCATTGATTACTTTTTTCTGGGATTGGATAAAGGGAACGTAATACAAAATAGTAAGAACATCAAAACACTCGGCAAATCAGATAGCCTCGTGTTTCGGTGCTCTTCCTATCATCAATATGTCAGAGTTAAATCGTATACCCGTAAAATACACAGTGCGTTAACTGGATTACCGTATTTATTAGTTACTGCACTCTAGTTACCGCACTGTATGTCGGGGATAAAAAATAGAGCATGCTCATAGACTGGCTACATTTTTAGGGGTTTTACTTATTGTGACGACGGGGAAAGGGATAACTTATTAACGATAGAAATATCTCATTCAAATGCTTGTTGATTGGTTACTTTTTTCTGGGGTTTCACATTGTGACGACAAGGAAAGTATTTTATTTTGCCTATAATACAAAAGAGAGGAGGGAGAACATTACAACACTCGGCAATCTGAATTATACTCAGGAGCTACATACCCTGTACAAATTCTACAATTTGATTAAGTTTTAAAAATGATATGGGCGGGTATAATCACGGGACAGTGTTATCCCACCAGTACCTTTCAGGACTAACTGGGTACTTCATCTACTCTGTTTAAATGGGTTTGTTTGTTCTTGAACATCATGCATTACATGTTGAGTGTAAATTCGAAAATTTATAAATTCAAAAAAGTATAACTTCATTATACACCTCTTTATAAAAAGAACATGCTAAACTTGTACATTTGTATCATAGTTTGGGGACCTTTCTGTTGAAAAAGTGTCAGAGTTAAATCGTATACATATACATGTACATGCACAGTGCGGTAACTGGAGTGCAGGTATAAGTTACCCGCACTCCAGATCATGCCCGTTGATTGGCTCATTTTTGCTGGGGTTTACATATTGTGACGGCAGAGAAAGGGAAAGCGGCAGAAATTTCATATTCAGATGCTCGATCATTGGTTACTTTTTCCCGGGGTTTAAAATTGTGACAACAGGGAACGTGTTTTTATGTTTGACTATGATACAAAAGAGAAAGAACACCAAAACACTCGGCAATCTGATTTATATTCGGGGGCTACGCCCTCTCGTACAAATCAGATAGCCTCGTGTTTCGGTGCTCTTTTTATTACATAGATCTGTACATATGCTTTAGACAGCAGTGGGTTATGCAGCGATGAGTTAGACATATATGTTTTCGTGGTCTCAGACCATGCAGACGGAGTTGTAATATAGACCATTATAAATACAGTACCTGAATCTTCCTCGTTTGGCAATCACCATTATAAAGAGGCTCAAGACTTGGAAAGATTGGTCAGTCTGGTTTAAATATAATGTGATTGGGTATGGTATAACGACTGGACGTGGTATGGCGTCATATGTCTATTACGTGATATATTGCTTAACGCTCAATGAACCCTGTATGACCGTAATGTTGGCTGCTAAAATTCGATAGATACTTCAATACTTTATCCAAAATAAAGTAAACAATATATAAGGATATTTTTATTTCATACAGTTTATAAATATTTATTTCTATTCATAACTTACGAAAGAAAATGGACATTCATCAGGAAAAAATCTTTATGTTCATTTGGTAATACATGTACAAAAGAAGCTCAAGATATATAAGTAAAAAACAGAATTAACTTTAATCTAATAATTAAAAAAAAATAGAAGATTGGAAGATTGAATTTATTTTTGTCTTCTAGTTATGACTCATTGACATAGCTATTTAATATTTGATTAGATCTAGGACTGACAATGGAGATTTAGAAAAATAATTCTATAATAAAATAAAATCTGATACCAAAGAAAATAACACAATTATCCCATTCATGTTAATACATCTTGTAAGTGATCATTTTCATCCTTAGCTAGAAAATTATAACCAAAAATTAAACATTCCTTATTATCGTAAGTTTTTATTGTACTTTACTCATTATACATTACACTATAAGATTTATTATTTAGCCTCATAAATAGTAATATTTTCATTTTTCATATGATTTTTATTTTGATGTACGTAAATTATAGAATTAAAACAAAAATATAAATAACAGAGTACAGAAATCATAGAACGGAGAGTAAGTGCACAAGTCATATAGAATAAAAATCAAAACTACTCATTTAGTTATAAAAGTACGGACCAAAAACATAAAAAATCATCGAAAGAGACAAAATGACGCATGCACAAAATTATACCGATTATATAACAGCTATTCAAAACATGCAAACACGGACGAAAAATGTCTACAAGTTGAAACAAATACATGTGCATACATAATATACTATACATATAATTGAAAATTGAAACAATGTCACTGTTTTTTTGGGTTTTTTTGTTGTTTTTTTTGGGGGGGATGGGGGTGGGGGTGTATAATAATATACAATATCATATATTAATAGAAGTTTGGAAATAATACACGACTGTAGTAATCTGATAAGTATATCAGTAAAATATAATTAAAAAAACTACGCCAAATATCATTACAAAATGTAATTCTTGGACCGAAAAAAGAGAACAATTAATCTTGTCTTTTACGGTTGGTGGTAACTATCGCATTTACTTCAATCGGATATACGCACTGAATATTTTTTGTATGACTTTAACTAGTGTCCATTTTTTTATATTTAAATTTTTGTATATAGTATTATAATTATTAAATAGCATGCTTTCAGAGATAAAAGAAAACAAGAGCTGTCACAGGAGACAGCGAAGCTCGACTAATAAATACTGGACGCAGTAAGGAGGACAAAACTATGAAAGAAAAATCAATTATGTATAATTATGTATTAAGTTATAGTAAAAAAAAACATTTGTTAACATAAATTCCAAGATCAAGTGGAATAATTCTAGAAGTAGTCACGCTAGAGTTATGAACCTTGTCACACAACATGTGTGTAATGATAAGAAATATATATTTGAAGTTTGAAGTAGATACCTTAAAAAGTAAAGAAGTTATAATATTTCTTAAAGAAAATCCTAAGTTCAAAGACAGATAAATCTGTAAATATTGCTTCAAGAGTTATGAACATTGTCACATAAAATGTAATTGATGATAAGGAATAAGTATTTGAAGTTTTAGGTAGATACCTTTAAAACTAAAAAAGTTATAGTAAAAAATAACATTTTTCTAGCAAAAAAATCTAAGTTTATGGGGAGATAATTCTTGCAATATTGGTGCTAGAGTTATGAACCTTGTCACATAAGATGTGGATGATGATAAGGTACATATATTTGAAGTATGAAGTTGATCCCTTTAGAAATAAATAAGTAACAGTAAAAAATAATATTTTTTAAGGAAAATTCTAAGTTCAAGGGGAGATAAATCTGAAAATATTGGTGCAAGAGTCATGTACCTTGTCACATAAGATGGGGATGATGATGAGGTACATATATTTGATGTATGAGGTTGATCCCTTAAGAAAAAAAGAAGTAACAGCAAAAAATGGTATTTTTTGAGGAAAATTCTAAGTTCAAGGGGAGATAAATCTAAAAATATTGGTGCTAGAGCTATGAACCTTGTCACATATGATGGGGATGATGATAAGTTACAAATATTTGAAGTATGAGGTTGATCCCTTTAGAAATAAAGAAGTAACAGTAAAAAATAGTATTTTTTAAGGAAAATTATAGTTCAAGGGGAGATAAATCTGAAAATATTGGTGCTAGAGTTAAGAACCTTGTCACATAACATGTGTTTGATGATAAGGAACATATATTTGAAGTTTGAAGTTGATACCTTAAGAAATGACAAAATTATAGTGAAAAATATTTTACTGCACCAAAACTTTAATCTGAAATCTGGACGTTGTACCGACGCCGGGGCGAGTAGGACAGCTCTCCATATACTTTGTATAGTCGAGCTAAAAAACTACATTGTACATTTTTTTCACACGGTATAGGTCATATGGCGTGTTTTGTTAAAAAATGGTTTCAGATCCAAATAACGAAAACAATTATCAAGGGCAATTGTTATTGTAGCTATTAAACTTTAAATGAGTTATATTGTGTCCTTTATGCGAACTTTTCCGTGTTAAGTTGTTCATATTTTTAAACTTCAAAATAAACAAGGCAGTCTAAAGGACAGCTAAATCCCATTCCGCAGTGAACATGAATGTGTACTTCTTACCAACCATGGCCATGCATATCATAAGCACATAGTCTCACGATGGTGTTTATTTGTACCATGATAAAGTAAAAAAGTTATAGAGAACATATAACCTTGACCCTGGGGGTATTTAAAAGTTATTGAAGGGGCATGAAATGTAGACTTTTATACATTTGACCTTTAGATGTGACCTTTACCTTGGGGGGAGCAACTCGATTATTGCATTCTGCACATGTTCTTATAATGGTGATCAATTGTGCCAAGTTATTTTTCAGTGGTTAAAAAGCTATGGAGCGGACACGAAATGTTGACTTTAACATTTGACCTGAAAGTGTGACCTTTACCTATTGCATAGCAACCAATTCCTGCGCGCTGCACATCATCTCATTATGGTGATCACTTGTGTCAAGTTATTTAAAAAAAAAATTCAGCGGTTAAAAGTTATGGAGCAGAAACGAAATGTAGACTATATTATGAAATGAAGACATTTTAACGTTTGACCTCTAAGTGTGACCTTGACCTTGGGGGTAGCAACCCAATTCTTGCGCTCTGCACATCGTCTCATTAGGGTGATCACTTGTGCCAAGTTATTTCAAAAACTTTTTAGCGGTTAAAAAGTTATGGAGCGGATACGAAACTGTTACGGACGGACTGATGGACGGACGGACTGACAGACGGACTGACAGACGAAGGCCATTCCTATAATCCCCTTTCCGCTACGCGGAACGGGATTAATTACCATATAAACTTACAAAGAACATTTCTGTATTTAAAGCCACGCCACAATTTTCCACATTTTTAAACTTTAAAATGTGTTATCATATGTCCTTTCAGAGAACTTTTCTGAGTAAAGCCACGCCCACATTCCTCACACTTGTAGGGTCGTTCTCCAGTATGAACACGCATATGCTGCATCAGAATGGACTTGAACCGGAACTTTTTTCCACACATACACTGAAAGCCGCCACTTGGAAGTTCAACTGAAATTAAATATATCAAATTTACATTAATAATGTTTTCCGAAAAGTCTAGAAATCACAAGTTTTAATTTCAGTTGCGAAGCAATCAGTGAATGATCCAGAAATATCAACATGCGTTTTTGCTTATCTCAAAGGCAGATAACTCACAATGTCTTCTATTTCCGCTTTTCAAGCACAAGTGATTGTGCAAAATTGCAATAATTGCTAGAGCGTTTTGCTTACTAATGTTTAATGGAATGATCGATGGCCCCCATTATTTCCTATGAAGTGAACATGCTTCTTTAATCTTTTACTAACAGTTATGTGAAGTTTAAATAAATCCTACAATGCAGTTTTTATTCTGTCTATTTCTAAACGATAATTAAAGTAAACATATTTGCAAACGGAAATGAAATCCCTACGGCACTAAGATTTCAGGATCAGAAGAGCGATCAGTGATCACGTGCCGCCTGGTGATAGCAAAATTGCATGTTGCAGCTACTGTGTAGCAGGTGACACAAAAAGCATTAACAGGCAAAAACGCCTTTTTCATTCAAGGGCCATAACTCAGCTAAAAATCATACATTTGTTTTGCTTTTTTTTCAAAACAACGTATATTATGATAAGTGTATGTGCTGGGCTAGACTTTGCAAAAAAAACAGAATTTATTTGGATTTTTTTGGATAGGTAGAAAAGAGATAACAAGAGAGCCATTATGGCCCTGGAGCGCTCACCTGAGCAGGATTTATCATTTGTCTCTCCAAGCTGCAAAATATTTGACAGTGTCTGCTACAAAATGCTTCATGACAAATATTTTAGCTCTTGGCATTACAATTTCACAAAAGATAAAAATGTATTTTCCTATACAAGGCTGTATAAACTAAGTGACCCCTGGGCGAGGTCAATTTGACCAAGGGACATGTCTTATATCACTTTTGTAAAATACTACATGGTAACGCTACATGCAAAATATCTAAGTTATGTGCATCGTTATTTCAGAAAAAAGAAGATATTTGAGACATATTTACTTTACAAGAAGTCAATGTAAAATAAGTTGACCGCCAGGGCGGAGCCTTTTTGACTCAGGAGGCATTACTTATGGTAACTTTTGTAATGCTACATGCCCTTGGCATTATAGTTTCACAAAACAACATTTAAATGTTTTTTTCTTATTCAAGTCTTTGCAAACTTTGTGACCCCTGGGCCAATTTTGACCACAGGGGCATGATTTACGTTACTTATTGTGATGCTCTATACCAAATATCTAAGCTCTAGGCATAGAAATTTCCGAGGAAAGTCTTTAAAGCTAATTTTACAATATAGGTCTATATAAATTAAGTGACCCAATTTTGACCCCAGGGACATGATTTATATAATTTTTATAGAGGTCCCTTTGACAATGTTGCGAGCCAAATATCCAGTATTTTCGTAAAAGAAGACTTAAATGTATTTTGCTATCTAGGCTTATGTAAACTAAGTGGCTCCTAGAGCAGTGTCATTTTTCACCCCAGGGACATGATTTATCTATCTTTTGTAGAGGGTCATAAATGGATACTACTTGTCAAATATCTTAGCTCTGGGTGGGCAATGGTGTTTCTAAGAAGAACTCAGATTTCATTTTAAAGTAAATTTTAGCTCACTTATCCTACGTTTGCATTAGACTGGTGCCATTGATATAGCTTTTGTGGAGGATCGCTTAAGGATCATTCCCGAAAGGTTTAATCAAAATCCAACAAATGTTAACGTTGTTTAAAGAAATTGTGGATAACAACGAAAGAGGGACACATTGCCGTCACAAAAGGTCTTTACCCCTTTTTATGTGTATTTTGTCCAAGTTTTAGCTCACCTCAGCACAAAATGCTCAAAAGTGAGCTAAAACGGCGACAAAAAATACACATAGAAGGCGTAAAGAGACAAAAGCATGCAGAAGTTATGCACCGAAAACTAGCCCGAAAACTAGCTCCAGATACACATAAGATCATATGATGACTGCCATGTTCAATCTCTTGCTGTGACCTTGACCTTCTAGTTGTGAAAAGGTAGGTACTAGTCCAATCATGTATGCAGAAGCCATTGGCCGAACACCAAGTCAGAGTGTATGACAAAAACAATAATTTCATTTCCTTGCTGTGGCCTTGACCTTACGCTAGATAATCACTTTGGTGCTATTATTTGCCAAAACGGCTCTTTTACGTTTGAAGAACGGCTCTTTTACGTTTCAGCAAATGATATTCAGGTTCATACTTTTGTGCGTTTGTTTTGTTTGTTTTTTGGTTATTTTTTTTCTCTTCAATATTTTCTTATAATACTTCAGTATATACAGATAAAATCTTCATGGAACAAACAGACAAAACAGAAAACAATAAAAAGAGGGCAATAATGGCCCTGAAATCGCTCACCTGTATAAAGGTCCCTGGGCCAAGGTCAATTTTGAAACAGTAGTTTTTATTTGAACAAACTCGGTAGACACCCATTAGATGATGTTGCATGATAAATATCTAAGCTCTAACTATTTGGGGTTTTTATAAGAAGATTTTTTATATTTTCTATCATATACATATAGGGAAAAAATGACACCCACACCCCCTTGGGAGGAGCCAATTTTCAATTTTGACCCCAAGGTTTTTTATTTGAACAAACTTGATAGACACTCACTAGAAGATATTTCATGTTTAGTATCTAAACTCTAGCTCTTTGGGGTTTTTTTATAAGATTTTTTTAAGTTTTTACTATACACATTTAAGGAAAATCAATTACTCCTAGGGCTGGGTCAATTTTAATCCCAGGGCCCTTATTTGAACAAACTTGGTAGACACCAATATGCTACATGTCATAGCTAGAGCTCTTTGGGGGTTTTAAAAGAAGATTTTTAAGTTTTTACAATATACATAAAGGGAAAAACAATGACCCCCTGGGGCGGGGCCAATTTTTACCCCAGGGGCTTTTATTTGAACAAACTTGGTAAACACCCACTAGAAGATGTTTCATGCTTAAAAGAAGATATTTTAAGTTTTTACAATATACAAATAAGGAAAATCAATGACCCCCAAGGCGGGGCCAATTTTGACCCCAGGGCATTTATTTGTACAAACTTGTTAGACACTGACTAGAAGATGTTTCATGCCAAATATTTAAGCTCTAGCTCTTTCGGTTTTCTAAAAGAAGATTATTTAAGTTGTTTCTTTCGGTTGCCATGGCAACCAGAGTTCTGCTTGAAATTAAATTCTTTGAACAATTTATAAAGTTGACTACTAAAGAAACATTCCTGTGAAGTTTGAATGAAATTGGCTTAGCGGTTAATGAGGAGATGTCGTTTAAAGTAAAAGTTTACGGACGGACGGACGGACGACGGACGAAAAGCGATCACAAAAGCTTACCATGCCACTTCGTGACAGGTGAGCTAAAACACATTTTAATGCTAATGTACCTGCATTAACAAGAACTGTCACTGTCATGACATGAATACCCACGAATACCACTTTGTCAAAATCAACTGTGGTCATTTAGAGCACAAGGACAACATCACTGCCAAATCTGAGGAAAGTAAGCCAGTGTATAACTAAGTTATTTATTCTACATGTTTTAGTAGCAAAATGGCCTTTACCTTTGGCCTACTGACCTCAAAACTGAAACTGTATGACTTGAATACCCCTCCCCCCCCCCATTCATGCAACTTTGCCCTGGGGTGTTTCATAATGAAATTAGGAGAACTCCAAAAGCACTAGGGGTCATGACTGGTTAATAATGGTTATGACTAACCTACATGCCAAATATGATGACTTTTAGGTCAAAGGCTTCTTACGTTATTGTAAGGACAACTTTTTTTAGTCAAGGTCCATCTGACCTAGTGACCTCAAAGTCAATAGGGGTAATCTAGTAGTCATAACCAACCTTAATACCAACAAAAATGAAGACTGTTGACCAAAGCATTGTAAAGCAATTGAGCCGACAATTTTTGTCATGACCAACTCTCGTGCCAAATATGTAGACTGTGGGTCAAGGATAATTAAGTTATCGGGCGGACAAGCTTTTATAAGAGAAGGATCCTTTGACCTTCACCTTTGACCTCATAATGAATAGGGGTCATCTTCTAACCATGACTATCTCAATACTGAATACGAAGACTGTGGGTCAAAGGAATCTAAGTAATTTAAGTTAATTGGGCGGACAAGCTTTTTCTAGTCTAGGCCCCTGTGTCCTTGACCTTTGATCAAGTGACCTTAAAATCAATAGGAGTCATCTAATAACCATGACTAACATCCATGCCAAATATGAAGACTGTGGGTCAAAGGATTCTTAAGTTATTGGGCGGACAAGATTTTAGTCAAGGCCCCTGTGACCTTGACCTTTGCCAAGTGACCTCAAAATCAGTAGGGGTCATCTACTAATCATGACCAATCAAATATGAAGACTGTGGGTCAAAGGAATCTTTAAAAGTTATTGGGCGGACAAGGAAAAGCCGACGGACGCCCGGACAGACAAGCTGATTCCAGTATATCCCCTTGCAACTGTGTTTTGCAGGGGTATAATGAAACGGTTGTATTTCTACAGTCTTTTTTTCTAAAAAACAAAAACAATACAAGAAAAACGCTCAGAATGTATTGCTGAAGTCAGATAATGTGTTAGAAATGTTGAAAATGTCATAAAATTCTTAAAAAATATAGATGTACAGTCCCCTTCGAAAAAATCAAAATCATCTATAAAATCAAAGATCTGTTCTTTAATCAGAACTAGAATTTCATTCTTGGAATTTCTCGAATAACAGCACATAATGTCCACACTACACCATTATAATAATAATAATAATAACTTTATTTATCGAAGGTAACAAAATAACACATATCAGTCAAAGAAAATATAACATGTAAAAGAAATGATTAAATGGTTATCACAATTTTAACATATATCTTAACACATATACTGAACATTCATACAATTCATTTTATTAATTTTTAAACATAATACTTTCCTCAGTGCATCATTTTAATCTGCAATTTAAAAAGTAGAAATAATTTACAAAATTAACACAATCAAAAACTTAAAACTAAGACAGACACCCATTATTAGAAAACATAATATAATAAAAACACATGTATGAATATAAAGAGCGTATCTTGTATATATAATACACACGGACCGTGCTAAAGTTGATTAAATAAGTATTTCTTAAAACTATTCTTAAATATTGACAATTTTGTTATTCTTCTTATAGTCAGCGGTATGGAATTCCAAATAACCATGGCATTAAATTGGAATGTGTCATTAAAGTTTGTAAGACGAAATTAAATTTCCGTGAGATATCGAGCTAAGATTATACTTTTGATTATTTGATATGGTAAGTAAGTCTCGGATATATTGAGAGGACATATTATTCAGTGCTTCATATACTTGGACACCGGAGTGAAAAATACACCTTTTTTTGAAAGGCAATATTCTTAATCTTTTGTATAAATTTTCTGATCGATTTCTCATTTGAAGGTCTAGAATAATTTTGCAAATTCGGGTTTGTATTTTGTTTATTTGGCATATATATTTTTTGTTTTCTTTCCCCGATATATATTACAACAATAATCAACAAGAGTGCCATGATTGCCCTGAAGTCGCTCACCTGTATATAGGCCCCCGGAGCGGGGCCAGTTTAAACCCCAGGGCTTTTATTTGAACAAACTTGGTAGACACCCATTAGAAGATGTTTCATGCTAAACATCTAAGGTCTAGCTCGTTGGGGTTTTTAAAAGAAGATTTTTAAAGTTTTTTCTTTACACATATAGTTAAAAACAATGACATCCCTGGGACAGGGCCAGTTTTAACCCCAGGGCTTTTATTTGAACAAACTTTGCAGACACTTACTAGAAAAATGTTCTTGCTTAATATCTTACTCTAGCTATTCGGATTTTTCAAAGAAGATTTTTAAGTTTTTGCTATACACATATAAGGAAAATCAATGTCCCCCGGGGCGGGGCCAATTTTGACCCCAGGGCTTTTATTTGAACAAACTTGGTAGACACTCACTAGAAGATGTTTCATGCCAAATATCTAAGCTCTAGCTCTTTGGGTTTTTTAGAAGAAGATATTTAAAGTTTTTTTCTTTTGGTTGCCATGGCAACCAGAGTTCTGCATGGAATTAAATTCTTTGAACAATTTTCAAAGGTGACCACCAAAGGAACATTCCTGTGAAGTTTGGATGAAATTGGCTTAGTGGTTTATAAGGAGATGTCATTTAAAGTAAAAGTTTACGGACGACGGACGGACGGACGCCGGACGGACGGACGGACGACGGACGGACGCCGGACGAAAAGCGATCACAAAAGCTCACCCTGTCATTTTGTGACAGGTGAGCTAAAAATAGGAAGAAGGTATGCATTATAAAAAAGCATGCGAGATTCCTTATTTAAACAAGAGCTGTCAGTAGGACAGCAACGCTCGACTATTCTTAGTGCTTGATAGTAAAAAAATGCTTGATACAGTTACCTCTCCTGTTTACAGGTTGGGGTCATGATGGTGAACAAGTGTGCAAAGTTTCAAAGCCATATGTCAATGGACTTTGAAAATATTTGAACTATTACAAAAACTTTAACGTAAATTCTAAGTCGAAAAAGGGGCATAATTCTGTCAAAATGCTTGATAGAGTTACCTTCTCCTGTCTACAGGTTGGGGTCATGATGGTGAACAAGTGTGCAAAGTTTCAAAGCCATATGTCAATGGACTTTGAAAATATTTGAACTATTACAAAAACTTTAACGTAAATTCTAAGTCGAAAAAGGGGCATAATTCTGTCAAAATGCTTGATAGAGTTACCTTCTCCTGTCTACAGGTTGGGGTCATGATGGTGAACAAGTGTGCAAAGTTTCAAAGCCATATGTCAATGGACTTTGAAAATATTTGAACTATAACAAAAACTTTAACATAAATTCTAAGTCGAAAAAGGGGCATAATTCTGTCAAAATGCTTGATAGAGTTACCTCCTCCTGTCTACAGGTTGGGGTCATGATGGTGAACAAGTGTGCAAAGTTTCAAAGCCATATGTCAATGGACTTTGAAAATATTTGAACTATTACAAAAACTTTAACATAAATTCTAAGTCGAAAAAGGGGCATAATTCTGTCAAAATGCTTGATAGAGTTACCTTCTCCTGTCTACAGGTTGGGGTCATGATGGTGAACAAGTGTGCAAAGTTTCAAAGCCATATGTCAATGGACTTTGAAATTATTTGAACTATTACAAAAACTTTAACATAAATTCTAAGTCGAAAAAGGGGCATAATTCTGTCAAAATGCTTGATAGAGTTACCTCCTACTGTCTTCAGGTTGGGGTCATGATGGTGAACAAGTGTGCAAAGTTTCAAAGCCATATGTCAATGGACTTTGAAAATATTTGAACTATTACAAAAACTTTAATGTAAATTCTAAGTCGAAAAAGGGGCATAATTCTGTCAAAATGCTTGATAGAGTTACCTCCTCCTGTCTACAGGTTGGGGTCATGATGTTGAACAAGTGTGCAAAGTTTCAAAGCCATATGTCAATGGACTTTGAAAATATTTGAACTATTACAAAAACTTTAACATAAGTGGTTACGCCGACGCCGACGCTCGGGTGACTGCAATAGCTCTACTTATTCTTATCGAATAGTCGAGCTAAAAAGTACTTTATACGTCTAAATAAATTAACTTTAGAGGTCAATTTTTTACACACATCATTTTCCTGACAGTGCCAATTGAGTGTATTTTCAACATAAATACCAAGCAGTTTTTGTGAGTCTACATTGTCAAGAGTTGAGTCGTTAATTTTTAAATTTAATGCTTTTGTCTACTTCCTATTAGCATACTTTTGGAATTTTTTAGGGTGTAAAAGCATATTATTTATTTTACACCACTTAACAATCATATTAAGGCTATAGTGTAGTTTTTCCTCTATTACTGATATGTCATCTCCAGATTTATGCAACGTGAAATCATCAGCATATAAATCTATATTAACATCCTCGCAAATATTTGGGAGATCATTTATATAAAGGAGAAACAGTAAAGGACCTAATATTGAGCCTTGTGGAACGCCAGAGGTAACATATTGTACGTCAGATTTTAAGTCTCCAATTTGAATTATTTGCATACGTTTAGACAGATACGAATTAAACAGTTTTAATGATGTGACAGAAAAGTGATAAAGTTTGAGTTTATATAAAAGTATTTCATGGACAACTAAATCAAACGCCTTTTGCAGATCTAAAAATACGGTACCTATATATTTGCCACTATCAACATCTTTTAGCCAGGAGTCTATCAAAAATGCTGTAACTGATTAGCTATGTGACGTTCATAAATCTTAGATATTGTAGGCAAGATAGAAATAGGTCGATAGTTGCTCTCCAGATTTGAAAATTGGAATAACTCGGGCATTTTTAATTCATCGGGAAATATTCCTTGTCTAATACTATTATTAATTATGCTAGCATTCATTGGGGTAACAAAATCACCACACGATATTATTATTTGTTTGGGTCGTCAGACCAAACAAATAATGGTAGCGAAATTTCAGACTCTAATGCTGTTAATTGCAAGAGCCGAAAGTAGTCCGCTTTTTTGAAGCGGTTACTTCCCTTTATATGTTACACTTAGGCCGAAAAATTTAGGGGAGATCACTGCGTAAATATGGTCACATGACAGGCGGATTAATTTTCAAGCAAAATAATTCCCGAATGGTCGAAGATGTCTAATATTGCTTTATTCTTTATAGATATACATGCTTAATAGTAAAAGCGCCAATGATTTATTTACAAAAGTGTTAAATACAACAGTTAGCGTCGTTAGAAACACTAACTGGGAAAAAATTTTTGGTTTTTCTTAAAGACCCCGGTTTAACCCTGAAAACCCAAAACCCGTGGCCGGGGGTTTTTGCCCCCCTTTTCCGCTTGGAAAGCAAAGGGGTTCGGGAGGTTGACCGGGTCCAATAGTTTCGCCCTGTTTCCCTCCCAAAGCTCTAAACGCCCTTTTGGACGTCATGGGAAAATTTCCCAAAACTTTGAACCCCCCTCCACCGTTTCTTGTTTCAAAAACCCAGACGGGGAGGGTGAAAATAGAAAAAGAAATTAATTTTAATTTTTAAAATATTTTTAAAAAAAAAACTCTTTTTTTGTTCCTTTTTTTCTCCCAAGTACTTTTTAAAAAACAGAATTTGATCGGGTTTTAAAAAACAGCTTTTTTCATAAAATGTTTTGGGAATAGAAACCCAGTTGCCCTCGGTGTGGGGGAAATAGTTTCTGAACAGTTCAAAACACTCCCCCCTCCACCTGGGGGCCAACATTTTTGGACTTTTCCCAAAATAAACATATGAAATAACTGTTATAACTTTTGGGAAAAAAAGGGTTTTGAAAAAGCAAAATTTTGGGATAAAACAATATACTCAAACAGTTTTTCAAAGAAATATCGAGCAAAAAATAGTTTAAAAAAGAATTTTTCACAAAAATGTTTAAATTTGTTTCAAATACTTCTTTTGTTTTAAAAAAACCACTTTAAACTCGTGTTTTAAAACTTTTTCTAAAAAACATACGGGAAAGGGGATCACTTATTGAAAAATTTTGATACAAATTTTTTACGGGACATGTTTTAGGGATTTTCACACTGCCAAAAAATTATGATCAAAAATTTTTTGGACAAATTTTTAGTTGTTTTTGGGTTAGTTTAAAATAAATTTTTCCCTAAGTTTAAAATTTTAGACCATTTTTAATTATTGAACTTATTTCTGATTTTTACCCAGGCATAAAATTAATATTTTTAACATCGCCTAGAATGTAGTACTCACAATATTTTCGAATCAATTTCATTGAGTTGCTTCTGTTCGTATTCATCAAATCCATGATTGGCGTACTTTTGGAGGGGCGGTATACATAGTTTACTAGAAACGTTTTTGTATTAGGGGTAGTTTATCTCTATCCGCAAAGAGATTCTAGATTTCATTTTCTAGGTCATTACGACGTTTGTAGGCACTTTCTCATTTATGAAAACTATCAACCCCCTCCGGTTCTTCCTTTTCTATCCTTTTCTTTCAAAAACAAAGTTTTCTTATTTTCAAATCATTATTATAAAAAAATATTTTCATTTAGATATGTTTCACAAATACCAAAGATATCTGGTTTGTTCATTTTTCCTAGATGATATCTGATTTCAATGCATTTTTTGCATCAAATGTTGTATATTGACGAACGCAAACCGCAAGCCCTTAGAACAATAGTCAAAAGTGTTGATATCGTTTTGATTTGTAACATCATTTCCATTTCCAGGTTTAGATAAAGTAGTAAGCTTTTTTCTTGTTTACATTATATTATAAACTAAGTAGTCTTCTTTTAAAATAGCTATTAAAAGTATTGAAAAATAAATTATCAACAAAACACGATTTATATCGATAATAACGATACAAGTGTGATAGCAGTTTAAAAATTAATGTGTATGTATGAACGCTAAAGCATAATTTAACAACGCTTATAAATGCCAGTATCCAAAGATATTGGTAAAATGAATAGCAGATAATTGATATTACTTTATCATATTGTTCTTCTGTTTCCGATGTACATAGATATTGTACTTTAAAAGACTCACATGCATTTTTAAGACTAACGCTGTAACTTATATTACAAACCTAGATAAATTATTAAAGTCATTTTCATAAAATTATTTACATTTGTATGAATAACAGTCATAAAATAAACTAATTAAAAATCAATACCTAATTAGTGTCATGTGAGTGCCTGTCAAAAATATCCTAATGTGAATAATGCATAATTATGTCTATATAGTTTAGTTTTTCCATCTCGTCGGCCAGGGGGTTGATTCCATCCATAATCGAGTCGTCTTCTATTTATAACATCATTTATAAGTCTGCACTGAGCCGTCACGTGATTTTTACGGCCACAGTTGTCGCAATGAATCCTGCCGTAGAGCTGATGGCGCCGACCCATATGCCTGTCCGACTCCCTTATTTGTTTATAGTCACTACCTCCGTTTGCACGTGTAAATCGCGGCATTCCGGTAACACGTGCCGAGCGCGGCGTTCCGATTGCACGTGTAGAAAGTTGCGTCTCATAAACCGAGCGCTTTTGCGGAATTATTTATTGCCATCACCAGTTTCATTAAGGTGAATCCCATCACGGTGGAAGAACAGCTTAACGACCCCTCCATCTCCGTACACGAACGATTTGTACACATCAATAAGAGTCGCATTGGTTGACGTACATATTGCACGGATTTCATCATTTAGATGTGTGACGTCTACGTCAGATCTTGGACAAATTGTACACAAGTATACACGGATTTCTTGTTTCTGGAGACTAGTAGCAGTTTCTAAAATATCATCACATGTTGTTGAAAGTGAACGTTTTTACATTCATTAATATTCCAGCGACGGACCTGTGAAAGCGCGTGACTGGCTCCAGCTCCGGTGATGCACGCAGTTCTTATATTTGAACGGAGGCCTTTCTCTTTAATTCCTCTCAGTATTGAGTCTCCGAGAATGACAGTATCGGGTTTTTGTTTGTACGAGGTCTTAGCATTTGTGGAAGTTTGTTCATTACCATCATGGAGTTCTGGATTCCGAGGTGTGGGGGGGGGGGGGATAATATTAGGTGTTTCAGTTTCTGTGCGTGAAATATTGTGTCCCTTGTCGTGGAAGTGTGAACAGAACAGACTGTACTTTCTTCAGCAGTGTTTCTGAATATTTTGCGATGTCATTATCTAATTTCAAAGTGCTATCACACAACGATTCAACTCGATCATTCATGATCGTTTGTATATACACATATAGCAGTTTCAAAATCATATATATTTTAACTATGAAATCAATTTATTGTACATTTTGGTCATTTACCAGATTCGTTATGTACACATTCAAGAAGATAAAGACAAGTGTTTGAGCATATGTGATTGCAGGTGTACTTTCTGTGTAAAGGATTTCCCGCATACAGTACACGTGTAGGGTCTATCTCCAGTGTGAATTCTCATATGCATCTTTAAAGCAAACGGACTCTGCATGGACTTGTTACAAATTTTGCAGTTATGTCTCTTTAATCCGTCCGCCAGGGCAATGCCTGAAAGATAAAATAGATGATTGGAAATATGAACTAAACCTTGTATGAAAATGCCTCAGAAAAACTAAGAATTAGCTATCATAATCGGCAACACATGCATATTATACTTTAACATCAAACATGTATAATGCCCATTTTTCATTATAGAAAACAAACTCAACACATCAATGATATATTTGGGTTTTTGTTATCTTTCTTCGTTGCAACTCTAAACAAACAAACAAAAACAAACAAACAAATGTAATGAAAAAAGTCATCCACTCTTAAATTCACATGTCTAACTTATCAAGTTCACAAAGACTACTAACTAAATAAGAGTAAAAATAAACAAGGCATGTCCGCGGACAGCGGGCTAAACTTTTCTCCGTCCTAGATAGTAAAACAAGCAATTATCATAGTATTGCAAGCAATCCATAAGTCCCCTACCGGTAAGAGCCCAAGCAACATTCTGAAGGGCCATTGGCCATTCACTTATGTTTCTATTTTAAGTAAATTTGTTGAAAAAGTTCTTTAAAAGTGATCACAGTGAACAGACAGACAGACGGACTGAAAGACAGTCTAAAGTTATTTTTTAAACATCCCTGTTATCAAAATATAACATTTTAAAAGCAAAATTTAAAAAAAAGGAGATAACGATGTCATACATGATGTGAGTGTAACAAAGAACAATTAGTAATGAAGGTATGAATATTGAATATTTATTTTGAAATTGAAGTAAATGAAAGTTAAAAGAACAAATAGGAAAAATTAAAAGTTTAAGGAGGAGATAATTCTGGAAATATGGATGCTAGATTTATAAACCTTGTCATATTATAATGATGTGGGAGTTTGAAGAAATTTCTATCATGATTGAAGAAGTTGGAGTAAAAATTACCAATTTTCTCAAAAAAAAGTCTAAGTTCAAAAGGGGCATAATTCTGGAAATAGTCTTGCTAGAGTATTGAACACTCACACAATGTTGAGTGATAATAAGAAACATTTATATGAAGTTTGAAGTAGATACGTTCAGAAAAAAAGAAGTTATTAAAAAAAAACAATGTTTTTTTTCATGAAAATTTTAAGTTCAAGGGAGGTAATTCTGATAAATTTTGTGCTAGAGTTGTAAACTTTGTCACATATGATGTGGTTTGATGACTAGCACTTTATTTTTAAAGTTTTGAAGAAAATACCCTTAAGAAATAAAGACTTATAGTGAAAAACTTAAAAACTAGAATCAGAAATCTTGAAATTCAGTCTATTTGTTGCCATAGCAACCAGAATTTTCAACACAGGAAGATAAGAAAAGGATGTGCATAATTTCCATACTGCCATCTACCCATATATCAAGTTTCATAAAAATATTTTCAATACTTTTTGCGTTATCACTGGATCCAGGTTATGTGTAAAATCTGCCATATTTTCAGTCAATTTGTTGCCATAGCGACCAGAATTTACAGCATAGGAAAAAAAGAAAAAGACGTGCATAATCTCCATACTGCCATCTATCCATATATCAAGTTTCATAAAAAAAATTCAGTACTTTTTGCGTTATCGCGGGATCCAGGTTATGTGTAAAATTTGCCATATTTTCAGTCTATTTGTTGCCATAGCAACCAGAATTTTCAACATAGGAAGAAAAGAAAAAGACGTGCATAATCTCCATACTGCCATCTATCCATATACCAAGTTTCATTAAAATATTTTCAGTACTTTTTGTGTTATCGCGGGATCCAGTTTTGTGGACGGACGGACTGACGGACGGACGGACAGACGGACGTCCGGACAGACGGACGGACGGACGGACAGACAGACGGACAGAGGGTAAACCTAAAGTCCCCTCCGGTAAACCGGTAGAGGACTAATAAAAGAAACATAGAAAAGGGGGCATAATTCTAAAACATGTTAATCGGACTTACCTGTCCTTGATAGTAAACAAATATTTAAAGTTTGTAGTGAATACATCAAAGGTTGTTTGTTTTTTTTTAAAAAAAGGGCAACATTCTAAGTCAAACAAGCAATAATGAAGCAAAAAAGGTTTACAGGATTATATCCATCAAATTGGGATAATCTCCCTCAAATCTGGATTATCTCCCTCAAATGCATTTCAAATTTGAAAGTAAAAAAGTAAAAAAAAGTACTTTACAAAAATTTAACCAAGAAATTCAAAGTCAAAAGGGAGCATAACTGAGAAAAAAATAAATCAAATGTGAACCGGTCATAAGGATTTCTTTTTAATTTAAAAACTGAAAAAGTATCCCAAATCTGAAGTGCTTAACTTGAGAATTTTTGAGAAATTGACCTTAGAAGAAAATAATTAAGTAAAAATGGGTTATAACTTTGCAAAATTAATTTTAGGATTATCTGCCCTTCTCAAATTGTGCCAGATTGTGACAGTGAACATGTACATCAAGTTTGATAATTACTGAGAAAAAAGAGCTTAACAAATTGCAAATTATAATTTTATGATTATCGGCTCTTTTGAAATGGCGTTCTTTCATAACAATAAACATGCGCGTATTCCAAGTTTGTAGTGAACAGCTTTAATGGCTTCTGAGAAAAATTTGAGAAAAGAAAAGGTTAACAAGCGCCGACGCCAACACTGACGAGAGAGTCGTGGCAATAGCACCATTTTTTCGAATAACTGACATTTACATTATGTATCTTCTGGTATTCTATCAGACCATAACAAAATAGCATAAACCATGGCATTTCACTTCATACAAAATTCAATTTTCCATTGATATTTCAACCATATCCTCAATAGTCTCTTTAACAACAAGTGTCACTCCCTAGCGGAGGCCATGCACGACTTTTTTCTTATTTATAAAGTGAAGATCAAGTTCAATCTGGTCTACTTGAAGTTCTAGTCAAAAGGTCTAGTTAATGATCAAGAACGTTTGCAAACACAATTATTCTTTGTATAGTAACAGATTTATCTCACTAATACATTGTACGTGTAATTCTTTCCATCTCATATAAGATATAATGGCTGTTAATCTTTTATCTTTTAATTATCACGAATTTCCAGCTTTACTAGTGAAGGAAAACCATAGGTGCCACTCCGTGCATTATTTTAGGCAAGACTGTGCACCTCAGTAGAACCAGCTAGCTGGACAGCTTTCGCACATTTAATCATCAAAAAGTGAGCAAGTAAAGATTGTTCAGATTGAAAGTAATGCAAATAGTGATGAAACTTTTGTGAAAGAAGGATTTGAGCCTGATATAAATGAACCTTTAGTGAATGAAGACGTAATTACGTGTGACAATCTGTCTGTTTCCATCAGTACTGATAGGTCTGTAAAGGGTATTGTTGATATTGATGAAAGTGAACCATTAATGTGTCCATTAGTTAACAAAGATACTACAGATAACAACAATGAAGAGCTTAAAAGGCAAATGGAAGAAAACAAAGACCTTCAAAACACATTAAAACACTTTCTGTCTCAATCCAAAATTCTATAAGGTGAAAATGAAAAATTACTCAATGTACTAGAAAATACAAAACGTGAAAATGAAATTCCACGCATGAAAGTCATTGAACAAAGTGACAAGTGTGAAAAAGTTGAAAGTGACCTATCAAAACTGAAACATAATCTGAGCAAAGCTACAGCTGAATGTCTTATACTTGAAGAATCCAATGAAAAATTAAAAAAGCAAAATGTTACACTGTCAAAAGAGAAAACACAACTTGCCGATCGATTGGCCAAGTCTACAATGAAAGCAGACAGTATCGAATTAAAAATTGAAAGTGTGACTGAGTGTGTAGGAAAGAAAGTAGCTACAGACATTAAAGACTTGAGAGATGAACTGTTGAAAGAAATGTTTGAAGTAAAACAGCAAATTGGTAGATCGGTAATACAGACTTCTGCTGAAATAACGATCTCGCCTGAGCCTCATAAACAGGATAATTTTGAGAAAGACATACAAATTAACACAAAAAAGCCTGAAAATAACACTCGGCCAACAGAATATCAAAATTCAAAATCTAAATACTCTGCATTTATAGCAGGTGATTCAATGACAGGTATCCTGAGTGCGAACAGAATGTAAGACTTTAATGTGAAAGTAAACATCAAGACTCACTCTGGTGGAATACGCACAATTGAAAATACCTTCATATCAATGACTGATACAGATTCAAATGGAATAAAGGATAAAGATGTAATATTACTTCATGTAGGCACAAATAATATATCTGATGCAGATTCCAGCCAGTACATAGTTGATGAGCTGAAGGATACAATACACACTGTAAAAACCATCAACTCAAAATGTAAAATAATCATTTCTTCAATTCTACCTAGAAGAAAACACAAACTTGTCAACACCATTAGATCTGAAACCAACAACAGGTTTAGAGATCTGTGTGCAGACTATATCAACCATGACTCTGACTTTATCCTGCATGGTACTCCAGACAAGTCGTTGTATAAAGACTATTTACATCTAAATAGAAAGGGTGGAAAACTGTTTGGAACAACCATGAGGAAGGCTATAAACTATGTCCTAGGAATATCTACGATGCCATCTGATGACCATAGCAGTAACAAACTGGACAACAAGTCTCATTTTCAGAAAGGGAGGTTTACAGGGAGGAGAGACGAAACCAGGGTCTACATGCCAGTACCAACATCATGGCTGAGGAATCAGAATTATTGGGATCGCCGTCGTTAAATATTTGTGAAAGTAATTCATTTCAATATGGAGAAACTAATGTTAATTTGACTAATGAAATTGTAAATGACAATACTTTAAACTATGACTCCAATAAGAATAGTAACTCTTGGGGTTGAATATACTACATCTTAACATTCACTATTTGTACCCAAAATTAGACGATTTCAAAATTATAATTTCAGAACAAAAGATTGATATATTCTGTTTATGTGAAACGTTTCTAAATGTAAATTTTCTAGACAATGAACTACAGTTGGACAATTTTACACTTTTTCGCAAGGACAGGCCTTCCAATGGAGGCGGTTTAATCATTTATGTTAGAGACTGTTTATCTTTTGTACATAGATCTGATTTAGAAAGTATTTCTATTGAATCCATTTGGCTTGAACTTAAACAGCCTAAATGTAAATCGTTATTATTGTGTTATGCATACAGACCACCATCTTCTAAAGTTGAGTGGCTTGATAATTTTGCTATATCCTTAGAAAAAACATATTTAGAGGAAAAAGAATGTATTGTTATTTGAGATTTTAACTATGATATTTTAAAGCATGATAATTGTTCTAACTCTTGGTTAGATCTAATGCAGTCTGTAAATTTTTCTCAGCTTGTTGAATCTCCTACCAGAGTAACTTCAAGCTCTGCTACATTGATAGATCATGCATTTTCAAACATGCCTCAAAATATAGTCGATGTTTTTGTACCTTCCTTATCCATTAGTGACCATTTTCCCTTTTGTCTTACACGCAAACTTTCAAATATCAGTGTTAAAGGTCCCATGCATAAGACAATAACCTTCCGGTCTCTTAAACACTTTGATAAAAATCGATTTTTAACCGAATTGTCAGAGCAACCCTGGTCAGAAGTAGCATCTGTAGAAAATCAAGATAACTCTACAGATTTGCTCACTGATAAATTTTTGTCTGTCCTTGAAAAACATGCACCAACCAGAAAAAAACGAGTAAAGAAGGTCACCCAACCAAACTGAATTAATAAAAACATCCTCGATGCTATTAAAACAAAACACCAGTTTCATAGGGTAAATGACACATATAATTACAACATATGGAAACAACACGTTAAGTCTCTCATATATGATTCTAAGCGACAATAGTAAAGTGATACCATCAATCAAAACAAACACAACCCAAAGAAATTATGGACTGGTCTAAATGAATTATCTGGTTACAAATCCAAGGTCCAAACACATTTTATTGATGATGATGATGGCAACCCGGTTTCTGACCCTTTAATCACTGCAAATTTATTCAACAGACAATTTGTGAATCTCCACCAATCCCATCATACCATTAATCAGACTGGTTATGAAAATCCTGAGCTTGTTGAACTAAATGCATCTAAACTTCAGCATATACCCCCTTTCAAAATACCTAAAATAGAGCTCTCTTATGTGTTGAACCAATTGAAATCGATTGATATTACAAAGTCATGTGGGTCAGATGGTCTCAGTGCAAGGTTTCTAAAGTTGTCGGCTCATATTATTGCTCCCATACTTACCACTATATTCAATAACAGTATTCTTAACAATACATTTCCTAAATCATTCAAAAATGCAAAAGTCATTCCTATACATAAAAAGGGTTCTAAAAGTGATAAAAGAAATTATAGGCCAATTTCCATACTTCCCTTGATATCACTTATTCTTGAACGTCATGTCAGTTCACATTTTAAGCAATACCTTGAAAAAAATCAACTTCTATACCAATGTCAGTCTGGATTCAGGTCAAATCATTCATGTCAAACAGCATTGATTAGAATTATTGATGATTGGATTACAGCTATTGACAAAAATGAAATAGTTGGTTCAATTTTCCTTGATCTCTCTAAAGCTTTTGACTATGTGGATCACTCTATTATTATTGAAAAGCTTAGAATGTATAACCTAGACCCTTCATCAGCTGCTTGGTTTTCCTCCTATTTAGATTGCAGAACCCAACAAACTTACATATCCGGTTTATATTCAGAGTCAAGTTCAGTAACTACTGGAGTTCCTCAGGGCTCAGTGCTAGGTCCTATACTGTTTTTAATCTATATCAATGACCTGCCTTTGTCTATGGAAAAAACAGAAACTGATATTTTTGCTGATGACACCACCCTTTCAACCTCTGATGTATCCCTAAACAGAGTAGTTGAATCTCTTATTCATGATCTTTTAAATGCCAACAAATGGTGTTGTTTGAATCGCATGTCTATCAATGTTAACAAAACTAAGGTCATGTATATTTCCTCAAAACACAAGCAAAATTATATTCATGAAAGTAATCCTTGTATTTTATATAAAACAGAGCAAATTTTTTGTAGCTCTGAAGAAAAATTATTGGGTATTACAATTAATAAAACCTTGTTTTGGCAAAGCCATATTGATAATGTTCTTAAAAAAGTGTAACTCATTGTTACATTTATTATCACGTATAAAATTATTCATATCTATACCTGTACGTAAAATGTTTTACAATGCATATATTTTACCACATCTTGATTATTGTTGCATAATTTACGGTAACTGTACGTCCTTTCTAAAGGATAAACTCATTAAGTTCCAAAAGAGAGCTGCAAGACTAATTCTAGACAAAGATTATGACACTCCATCTGCTGAACTTTTTTCTGAACTCCGCTGGATGACCTTTTCACAGAGGGTTGTTTTTCAAAAAACTATTATGATGTTTAAAATAATGAATAATCAGGCGCCTTCCTATTTATTGAATAATTTCATTTTATCGTCAGATGTTCATACTCGCATTTTGCGTTCATTATCTGATTTTCAACTTTATACCCCTAGACCAAATTCTGAACAATTTCGTAAGTCTTTTGTTTATTCTGGATCTTGTATTTGGAACGGCCTTCCTGATTATATTAAGTCTGCTACATCTGTTAACCATTTTAAAACCTTATACTTGAAGTTTTATCACGCATTGATGTATACAATTTGATAATCTCCTGTATGTTTTTACATTTATGTATTTTAATAGTTTGAATATGTTAAATTTATATTGTTCATTGTTGAGGGCCTCATGGAAGATTAATATGTTTGTTCAAATGAGTTCTCTCGTTAAATAAAGTCTTTATTATTATTATTATTATTCAAAGTTCAAAAAGTGTCTAAATATCCAACACAAACACATGTATACATACGCTTCCTATATCATCATTTTGTAAGGATTTAAGTTTGACTAGATAAATTTCTTAATTAGTCTAACTTTCTGTTTATTAAACTTATATTTCTTGCTCGCCATGAAATCTGCAATTAAACTATAACTTAACAGTAATGGGTTAACTTTTATATAATACAAACGGTACCGTTGGCCTAGTGGTTAAGGCGTCCGCCTTCAGATCGGAAGGTCGAAGGTTCGACTCCCACGGGGAGCGTTAATTGGAGGATGAATGTTTCTCGTGGAACTCGTTCCGAAATGGCCGCTTCGTGAGCCGCGAGGTTGTTAAAATGAATGGTTACCAATTTCTATCCGCCTGGCGCCTGGCATAGTGGTAGGAGTTGGGATGTACATGGTATGCAAGTAAAAGGTGTCTCATGAGTCAGAATGGCTGGCCCTTTCAGTAGGGGTGACACTATAATAAACAAGACCTTTACCTTTACTTTAATAAAAGGAGTTAGACCGTAACTAAACTAAGGTAACGATATTGCTTCGAGGCGCATATTTGTAAGATCCGGATCATATAAAGGTTTATACACTTTCATACACACGATTTTCATGTATAATCTGTTTCTGTTAATATAAAATATTTATCGCATCCTTTGTACAATTCCGGCCATGTCAGTCAATGCATAATTTTGTCTTTCGTAATTTTCTCAACAAAAAAACGTATTTATATTACAAATATATACATTTGTATTCATAGCAATATATGGCATACGATTTTGATACTCATGCAAAAGACAATTTTCCCAGTATCTCTTTTTGCCCTTTAGTCTCGTCCATTTATTCTTACAACATCTTTTAGAGAATAAAAACAAATACTAAATACAAGCGTCCTACAATCCATTTAATTACATAAAATGTTTTTTCTTTCCCGAAATTTTACCATAAAAAGAAACTTAAACACGTTAATCAATATGTAGTTTTTGTCTTTGATATGCTGGTTTCACATCACACACTGATGACGATCAAAGTTTCCCTTCTGTGTAAACGATTTTCCACAACGGTCACATTTCCACGGGCGTTCCCCTGTGTGTACACGCATATGCGTCTGCAGCTTCCATTTACTGGACAAAATCTTCCCACAAATACGACAGGCGTGCTTAAAAACTGAAAAGTAAAACAAAATCCACCATGAGAAAAAAATCCAGAGAACTTTACAGTGAAAAGACAATTTGCCATATAATATTGCAAACCATTTGTACAACAACTGTATTTTTTAAGACAACCTACTAAAACGTTTATATACACTACAGGTGTTATAAATGCTAAAGTTTCATTTAAAGCAATAGTATTTCGGCAAAGCAATTGTTATGCAATTTATAAAAAAAGACGTTTAATTGTTTTGAAATATAAACAAGAGAATAAGTCTTTAAAAAATGCACAGCACAATGGTGGAGAAGTGTGGTCACCCTTAAACATTTGTAGTTTGTGTTCGTGCCCTTTTGTGGTCAATATCATTTTCCTTACAGTTATGTCAACATCACTGGTCAATCAGTAAAAGTTAAACTAAACAAAATACAACTATATACAGAATTATTCTAAATTGACGAATTCATGTAGAAGGGTACATGTCATAAAAATATATTTTATGTCAACTTAAAACGTATCTGTCCAATAAATGTTTACAGTGGTTGATTAATATATACCATAGACCTGCTATGATTTGATTTTAAAACTGCCTATTGTCAATGTACGGGAATTTTTATTTATTCAATTTTTTTTGGCTCTCAGGAAAAAAACTGTTCTGTTTCGAAACAAAATACATGTATGCAATCATTTAAGTCTAGACATTGCTCAAAAACGCCAATTGGCCTTTAAAGAAATTTAACAAATATATTTCCGGTTGGATTTAAAACAGCACGCATCCAAATTCACGCTGATTTTCATGAAATATTTGAAAATGTATTTTAAAAGGAGAATATCGTGATGTATTGCGCAAAACCCAATTACAATGGGTGAAATTTACCAAAAATATGTTGGAATATGCAAAAAAATAGCACTTACCGCGCACTTACTTATATGGTGAAAAATACAGTAAAATCAGTCGTAAATCACACATAACATGGAAATTATTACTTTAATCTTGAATTTAGTTTTTACTTTTCTTAGGATCTCAGTACTTTCATGTTGGTTCATCTGGAAGCATGCACCTTTAAAGTCACAACGACATTATATATAAAGCTCATATTGGGACTTTCTAGATCTATAGCTTTAGTGGTGAGGGAAAATGTCACAAGACTTTTTAGGCACAAGGGGACATTTAAGTTGAACCACTGATCTTACGTAAGCTAAGTGCTGAACCATTCTAGGTTCTGGATAGCTTCATCTTTGATTGGATATTTTATATGTGTAACCTCAAGTAGCTTTATATTATAATATACGCATGTGTGTGAACGATTCTTTAATTTAATGTTCATAGTTACAAGTTACACTAGCAGGAGCTTCGCTGAATGTTTTGTAATATGTTTATAGAATAACATAGATTTATTTGACATAACACAAAACGAAAACTCTTTGATACACTTTTCTAAAATACGACAATCAAAAGTTACCTAAACAAAACACACATTGTATTGTAGCAAAGACAACAAAATTCTTAAATCAGTCAACAATGAAATATATCTTTAAAAGTTTTATTTACCAACACAATAGATGTTTACAAACACTTCCAATACACTTGAATATAAAGTAGACTTTTCTGAGATTGTTCCGAATGTTGGTAGCATTTACATGACAAGGGCAAACACAAAAGACATAATGTCTCTTATCACCTCACCTTTTATGTTCATTTCTATATCTGAGGGCATCATATATAATTGTATGTAAGTCTATACCAAGCCACGTTTTTCAAATTATTAATACAAGATTGCTTTCCTAAATGCAATATGAGATGTGTTCGCGTTTAACTAAAGTGACACAATAAATGAAAGCGATGTTCGTGTGTCACATATCACGTGACGTTATATTTCTTCGTGTGACACATATTTATCAAAATATATACATTAAAATACATTTCAAATATTTTTAATTTTCATTTTGTGTGACATTAAAATAATGTGCCCGGGTTCCATCTCATGTCACACATATGATAATACCAGCAATAATACATTTTTTTCATTAAATAAACGATGACATCTTCACTTGGTGACACACTATCAATTGTTTTTCGTTCCAACTTTTCATGTGGCATATTGTATCCATGACACAAACGCAAACTTGATTTCAACATTCCATGTGACACTTTTTATAAGTTGCACATTTATAAGTTTCACAAAAGCAAACTGGTTTTATTTCATGTGACACACAAGAGACGCTTGTTTTACTTCATGTGACATACAAGAGACACTTGTTTTACTTCATGTGACATACAAGAGACACTTGTTTTACTTCATGTGACATACAAGAGACAATTGCTTTACTTCATGGGACACACAAGGGACGCTTGTTTTACTTCATGTGACAACACAAGAGACTAGCTTGTTTTACTTCATGTGACACACAAGAGACGCTTGTTTTACTTCATTGACACACAAGAGACGCTTCTTTTACTCCATGTGACACACAAGAGACGCTTGTTTTACTTCATGTGACACACAAGAGACATTTGTTTTACTTCATGTGACACACAAGAGACGCTTGTTTTACTTCATATGACACACAAGAGACGCTTGTTTTACTTCATGTGACACACAAGAGACGCTTGTTTTACTTCATGTGACACACAAGAGACGCTTGTTTTACTTCATGTGACACACCATATGTGTCCTCATATTATTTTTCAGGTTAAACCTTTTCTTACATATGTGACATTGGAACGGTTTTTCACCGGTGTGAATTCTCATATGATTGATTAAATGGTTCGGCCTTGTGAAGCTTTTGCTACATACTGTACAGACGTGACGCTTGACATCACCCTGGCGTCTGTCTGTCGCTTCGAATTGATAATCTTCTAGGAAACCTGAAATATACAAATAAAGTATAAGAAAGTTAAGGTTTACTTTTGTACTCAATTTAACATACAGTTAGTAGAGACGTCACTATTAATGTCAAAATCTACTCTACCGACGTCATACCAATACTAATAACGTGACGACATGTATGCATTTTTTCTCCAAAGTTTAGCTCTTTGTTTTAAGAATAGAAGAATGGGAGTAGTGTTAGAATATACAATAAGACATGTGCTTCACAAACGAAGTGCAATAGAAAGCGAAAGGAGATGTATATACATGTATATACGATTCTTCAATGAAAGGAGGAAAATATTTGAAATTCTAGGAAAAAAAGATCAAGAAGTTTAACTTGTAAAGATATATGCTCAGCTTTGTTTTTACATGATTTTATAACAAGAATTATAAACTTATCTACAATACAGCGAGTACTAAATACAAAATATCCTTAGACAGATGTTCAAGATGAAAACTCGCTGAAAGAATTAAGGGACCATCTTAATTTCGGACTAAAACTAACTGTTTCTCTGACCGGGTGCTTAATTTACGAACATCATAAATTCATAGCTTGACTTTCCAGGGTCCTTACATTCCCTTACCCAACGTTTCGTTCACAATAAGGACGTTACCAAATAAATGTCTAACTGCATTTCATTTTAAAGTGGGTATGAACAACTTTACATTACGTTGTTGTTCACTAATAATGGACGGTTAAAATATTAAACGAACCAACAAGTTAATTTAAAAATTGTGATTAAGTGCTAATTTGGATTATTACATATAATTTGGAACAGACAGACGGTAAACAATACAATAAACACCTATTGCATTTAAAAATTGTACATTAAAAACACTTGTATTTATTACTTCTTAAAGGTTTATCTCGTGACTCCTACAAGCATTTTACAAAATTTAAATTTGCATTTAAAGTTATACGGATAAAAATTTTTTACAAGATCATACTTTTATTACAAAATATGTAGATGTACAATAATATGCCATAAATGAATCAAAGTGAAAACAATTTGGTATTTTGACTTCCGCACAAACACTACTAATTTGAAAACGACGAAGGAAGCAAAAGATTGTTCACCTAAACGGCCAACGTGTAGTTGTTTACTTGTTATTCGGTATCAAAACTAAAAAAAAAATAAAGTCTCGAAACACCTTTTCATCTGCGTTTTTACTTTGTATTACTATAGCAACATGAATACTGACCGAGGAAAAGGACTTACACATGATTTTCGTAATCTCCAAGATACGTTTTAATGCAAAATCGCAATGCCTATACCACGTGACTTTTTGTGATCTTCGTGGGGATTAAGTCGGTTTAAGAAAATTTATTACTTTAAGGAGATAAAGCGTATAGCGCTTGCTCATTCAAGACAATAACCAATACATGGAATGTTTTGAGTGTTGTTGTTTTGTTGTTGTTGCTGTTTTGGTAAGTCACCGTACAAATGAAAGGGGGGAGGGGGCACTGTTACACTACAAACATGTCATTTCTAACTAAGAAAAACATGAAATATTTATAAATGGAAAAGACTAAATATATATTTTTAAACATCTTTTAACATATATAACACCGGTCCGTTATTTTGTGACAATTTTTAGTCTTTCCAAAGTTCAATCACATATTTCAATGTCTAAACAAAGAAAGAATATAAGAATGTTTCTATTCTGCAACATCCTTCACAAACACGATATCGTTCACAAATATGGAATCCTTTTACAGACATGGAATACGTTCATAAACATAAAACCGCTCACAAACATGGAATCCTTTAATAAACATGGAATACGTTCATGAACATGAAAACGTATATCAACAAACGCGGAATATTAAAAAATATTAATTCGTTCACTAATATGGAATCGTTCACAAACCATGGCCGTTCACAAAAAGATTCAAATCATATAATCCTTCATATGTATAACAGAATGTTTCCGTAAAGCATAATTTGCGGGAAAACTTTTGCCACACGTGTCACAAATGTAGGGTTTTTCTCCAGTATGTATTCTCATATGTATGATCAGGTGATTTGGGCGGGTAAATCCTCTATAGCAGACATTACATACATACTTCTTGTTAGGATCAGTTTGTGTCTGATGCAGAAATTCCTGGTCGTCTGCCGGATCATACACTGAAAATAAAAATTCCAAAATAAAAATTCCAGTACATCATTGTATATCATTTTTATATATCTTTCGACAAGAGAGTAAAACGCTCTTGTGGTAACAAATCTAAACAAGATTGCATTTGAGAAAAATGCTATGCCACCGCATTAATACCTAAGCTCTAGGTCTTATGTGTCTTTACAAGAAGGTATTTTAAGTTTTTGAAGCCTTGTACCTTGTACCATCAGACAATAAGATTTTTTTTGATTTTTTACTATATGTATATATTGAAAATCAATGACCCTCGGGGCGGGGGCAATTTTGACCCCAGGGCTATAATTTGAACAATCTTGCTAGAGGTTCACTACACAATGTTTCATGCAAAATATCTAACCTCTAGCATTTGCCAATTGCTAGAAGAAATTTTTTTAAAGTTTTTACTATAAGTTTTTACTATATACATATAAGGAAAACCAATGACCCCCGGGGCAGGGCCGATTTTGACCCCAGGGCTATAATTTGAACAATCTGGGTAGAGGTCTACCTCACAATGCCTTATGCAAAATATCTAAGCTCTAGACCTTTTGGGTCTTTACAAGAAGGTATTTAAAGTTTTTACTATATGTACATATAGTGAAAATCAATGACCCCCGGGGCAGGGCCGATTTTGACCCTAGGGCTATAATTTGAACAATCTTGGTAAGGGTCTACCAGACAATGCCTTATGCAAAATATCTAAGCTCTAGGCCTTTTGGGTCTTTACAAGAAGGTATTTTAAGTTTTTACTATATGTACATATAGTGAAAAACAATGATCCCCGGGGCGGGGCCGATTTTGACCCCAGGGCTATAATTTGAACAATCTTGGTAGAGGTCTACCTCACAATGCCTTTTGCAAAATATCTTAGCTCTAGGCCTTTTGGGTCTTTACAAGAAGGTATTTTAAGTTTTTACTATATGTACATATAGTGAAAATCAATGAACCCCGGGGCGGGCTGATTTTGACCCCAGGGCTATAATTTGAACAATCTTGGTAGAGGTCTACCAGACAATGCCTTATGCAAAATATCTAAGCTCTAGGCCTTTTGGGTCTTTACAAGAAGATTTTTTAAATTTATTCCTATAATTCCTTTTGGTTGCCATGGCAACCAGATTTCTGCATGGAATGAAATTCTTTGAACAACTTTGGAAGCCCTTCACCCAAGGATCAATCCTGCCAAGTTTGGTTGGAATTGGACTAGTGGTTTTTCACAAGAAGATTTTTTAAGTTCACTATATAATCTATATAACACACAAACAAACAAACACACACACACACAGGTGAATCGCTATATGCCACCGCATCGCAGATGCTGCGGTGGCATAAAAAGAGATTAACTAAATTTCACAAGATATATATACCATTATAATATTATGATAATGGTATAAGGTTACATTTTCTTTTGTTTATTATCAAAACACATTGTATTATCAAAGCACGTGTTGAAAAATAAAATAAGCAGGAAGAAAGAAAAGAAATATGCAAGTAAAATAGACTCTATTGTGTATTTTCATTTTTGTATTTCCAGTCACAGCTAATTTATTGTAATAAAATTCTGATCACGCTGCAATATATCTAAAGAACCCAAATATTTCAGTGCCGCAATATATCTAAATAAAGAACCCAAATATTTCAGTGCCGCAATTTATCTAAATAACCCAAATATTTCATTGTCACAATATATCTAAAGAACCCAAATATTTCATTGTCACAATATATCTAAAGAACCCAAATATTTCATTGTCACAATACTATTTCCTAAGACCAATAAGGAAAATAAGTATTTGTTCAAACTCTTTTTGCGTGTATGTAATCATTGATACATAGAGGATATTGAATGAGTGTAAGTTCAATACTAATTTATTGCAAGAGTTGAATAAAATTATATTATGCGAGCCTCTGGCGAGCATAATATTATTTTATTCAACGAGTGCAATAAATTCAGTAATGAACTTACACGAATTTAATATTCTATTTATCACATACCAAAAATAAAGACCGTTTAAAGTGAAATAAGAGTCATTTTTCATTGACGCGCCTATAGTATAACGCTAACATTTAGCGCGTCTTTACACTATGTTTGTATAACGCTAATGACGTCACGTCAAAATATATGCACGGCCGTGCAATACCATATTTACGGAGTCGCAAAATCGGCACGGGTGTGTGATAACGATTCATACATAATGTATCTATGTTATGCTTTATGATGTACGTGGCAGTTACCTCATATTGAAATAAATCAAGTCAAATCAAAGTTCACTACCAATAAATCAATGAACAATTTAGGGGCAGTTGTAATTCTGGCTTGAAATGAAAAATTTGACTTATGCTATAATTTACAAAATTTTATGTTAGTGTCGTTATTCAAAATAAAACGAGAGAAATAAAAACAACACAATTTTAGGAAATCTCAATTTAATCATTTTGTCAATAAAAACCGCACCTTCCTCACATTGTCTCAATCACGTGACGTTTTATTTTCTGCTTAGACAGAAAACAAATAGTAAAGTTAGGCCAGGATTTTTTTAATTATTTATTTTTTCCGGGGAAGGGGGATAATACATTTTGTCTTTAAATAGCGTGATTTGCTGAGATTACAAAAATGTCACGTGAAAAAGCTCTATGATAATGATGTGCAATTAATTTCCTGAAGTGTAATGTAAAGAATTTACATTAAAAAAACAAGTAGATCTAGCCAGATTGGGAATTTACTTTACCGTATTTTAGTTATTTATTTCACTTAAAACTAAAACTATCATGTGCATGTTAAAAACAACAACAACAACAACAAAAACACACAATAGATCTAAAGATTATATTTAAACAGGTTTCCCATAATTTACTCACTAAATGGTGATTAAATTAGTCACGTACGTTTCTATATATTCATATGTATAAGCATATGTGTTTTTAAGGTAGACGAATGTGTTAATCGTTTCCCACACAAACTGCACTCAAATGGCTTTTCTCCAGTGTGTTTTCTCATATGTGCAGTCAGATGATTCGGACGTGTAAAAGCTTTCCCGCAGACGCTGCAAACAAACTTGTAAGCTTCCGATGATCTAGACGGTGGATTACAACCTGAAATTCAAAATAAAAAATATTAAAAAGCTTTAAGCGATTTCTTTCCTGCCTGCAGTTCACAGATCTATATTGAATTTTGAAAAAAAGAGTAATTTCAAAATGCTTATATGAAACAGGGTATTTCAAATTTGAAAGACCCTGTATGAAAGAATATTGGTAAATATCCTTATGAATGAATGACACACATAGGAAACCATTGCTAAATGGTTATTGCCCTACTGAAAATAGCAGCATATTTTGTTCCGAAGCATTGAAATATTCTGTTTATGTAAAAGTATTCACGCTCGAAATATGCACGAAAATATGCACGGACGACCACCTGACATCTTCCACTACAAGGTAAAGCTGGAAAGGTGCACTGAACAGAAATCATAAAATCCATAGTAAAGTGCGTATCTATGCCTGAAATCACTTTATATAAGAAATATGGGTAAAAAATGCTGAAAATCAGTTTTATATGAAAAATTGACTTTTTTGTTAGCATTTTCATTGTAACTAAAAGTTGGTATCCAGTATAGGTGTCTTCCCACCGAAAAATATTACAATTTTGCAAGAACTGTCACATGACACATATTTTCTTAGAAAAATGTTCGCAGTAGAAACCAATTTTTTTATTCAACGTTCAAAAGACGTGGTGTATGTTTCTAATAGTGCCACCTTCTTGTCAGAGTAAAATAAAATACACTAGGATATGGCATTTAAACGAAACCAAACCAAAAATGACCTTTAAAATTCCCACTATCGGTGGACAGATTTTCTCAAATCGCATTTACGCATAAATGTAATCTTAAACTTGCGTCAAAATTCTCAAATTTCCCTTCCTACAATTGTTAACTCATTCTGCAACAAATAACAGACTCGATCTAACCGAGTCTGAAATTTTCACGTAATTTTGTTGTAGGGATCACTTTGTTACTTCACTAAGGAAAATTCATAATATCGTAAACATTAATAAAGAGTGTCATGATCAATATTAAGAAGGTTAGAACACAATCGTTTTGAGATAAAAAAAAATCTTGTAAATGGCAATAACTTTAGAAAAAAGATTAAATCTAATAAATATAAAGCATGCAATCTAAACCGATAAAATGGTGGTTATAAATAGTGAATTGGCTCAATAACAACACATTTTAATAAGCAAGTTCTTTACCTTAAGAATAAAAGCAGTAAATAGAGTAATCAATTAACAAAGATTTTTCTGTTTTCCCTGTTATAGCATCTATTTGTGACGTTAAATGGTGTTTTCTCTTAACATACACAATTACTCATTCAAATATTCACTTTATGTTTCACGTTTACTGATGTAAATATTCACTTAATCTTTCTGTTTATTCATTCAATTGTTCTCTTAATGTACACATTTATCCATTTAAATACATTATTAATGTATTCACTTCATGCACACGTTTACTTATTCAAATGTAAAACCATGTGCTCCCGCAACGTACTCATACGAGACAGTTTCTTTCCGCATACACCACATTCAAATGGTCTCTCTCCTGTATGCCTTTGCATATGTTTTGCCACATGGTTTGGTCTTGTGAACGTTTTATTGCACACAGGGCATGTATGCACATATTTCTTGTTTTCATATGTCGAAACAGAGCGATTATCTAAACCTAGTTGTTTCCCTTGAGTTGTAGTTGATGAGAATTCAGAATCTTGATGAAACAAGTAAGGTAAATCTTCTTCACCCTGTAGTATACCTGGAAGATAAAACAAACTCTAAACATACAAATAATTTCTGTAAACGTTACAGACATAACTCTTTACGAGAGTATTGATTCGATTTTCATTCTGAGTTACACCAAAAAATTTTCAATCTTTCTTGACTTTTATAATAAAAATATGCATGCTTCTACAGCACAATTCAGTACATTTTTATTAAAAAAAAAGATAGGCCTCCTTGTGTTAAAGCCACCAGATACCCTCGTTCACACTGCATCTTGCCATGCAAAGGTAAATACATTTTTAGTCTCTGATACCACATCCGATTTAACAGCTGAAATAATTGGAGTGACTTCTCTTGATTTTTTAGAGTGGTGAAACTTTTAATTTTGCAGTTTCGGGCTTTCTTAATTAAAGGATTCAAGTTCTTTCTATTTTTCTCTTAGCACAGTTCAAATGTTAAAGATCAATTTTAATAACGAAACGTTGTGCGTGCATATTGTTTAATTTGTACTATGTCACTGGATTGCAGAAAAAGACATATATTTTTTGACATGGTATTCAGGTTAACCATATCGGTTAACCATATCTCAATGATATTTTGTGAAAACTTTTATTCATCTTCATCTTAAGTCAACGGTTTTGTCATGTGACATAGTTGCAGCGTAACAAGAAATAAACAATACAAGAAGAGAAAAAAATCTGAAACATTGTATGTACAAAACATTTATTGCTATATTACAAATACAATTTCATAAAATTTATCATATTTATTTCAATAACCCAAATTTGTCCCTAGTGTAGTATAAATTGTGTTGGCGCACTGTAAATGCAAACAAACCAACAAAAAATAGTATAAACAGTTATTACATCTTCACAACAGGGTTATTCCATTTGTAAAGAACATAATTAAGTGCAATCTGACCAATATCTGTAATGTGTTCATTGCTGGTTCGATCAATTGAGTATTACTAATATGAATATACTATAATAATTGATATTGTAAACCGTTGACACGATCAAACGAAATATTACCGTAGGAAAAGCATTTATCTCAAGTTCAGCAGTCACGATTAACAAAAGCATAAAACAATCTCATTTTTTCTCTATTAAGCAAAAAGTTTTCAGTCTCTAAAAACTACGCGTAAAGATACACATAAAGTAAAACAGTTTTCTCGTCTTTATATATAAGCAATGTATTAGAGGACTTCTATATTAGCATAAATTAAAGGTATACTATAAATCGTATTTCATTAAAATGTGATTTAACAAAAAAATATATATATTAAGTGCGAATTCATGTGAGTCTACCTGAAATTTCATCTCTGAAAACGATCTGAACCGCAAACAAACATATTTCACAAATAAATATTGCAATGCTCGGTCAAAAATCAGACATACACATATTCATTCAATCTTCTCGAGACAATGCACGAGTAAGGGACAAGGCGGTAACTATATGGAACTCAAATATATAAAGCAATGGGCTACAGAGACCTGTACAGAGCAATGGTTAGTAAATAAACAGTAAAAACACATATTACAGGAAGCAATGGTTAGTTAAAGAACGAAAACAAACACATTTCAAATTGAAGAACACAATTGGTTAGTTTTCTTGAAGAAAACCATTTTTTGAAGAAAACAAAATATATTACAGATAAAGATAGTACTGTGGTCAGTGAAGAAAGTCAGAATAATCTTAATATAGCAATATATGCCCGAGTGCAATTTTTAATGATAAAATATTTAAAAATACTAGGAGCAAGACCAGTACCATACAGACAATCCTACTATTGCCCATTTGAACGGACTTTCAAAAGATTTGTATGCAGGCAATGTAGCAAGGGAGTTTATTCCATAGTAAAATGCTTTTAGAGAAGGAAGAGTACTTAGGCATGGTAGTCAGAGGAACCTGTATTTGGCGTGCATATGTCTGGTTAATATATAGAGAGCTTGCAAGTTTGGACATATGGTGGGAGATTAATGGCAGCTAGATTATGGTATATATTATAAAAATGATGAGTCTACAGTCAAGGGATCAAGGGATCACAAACCCAGTTCTTCCTGCATGGCTGTGACACTACAGAGAGAGGAGTAATTCCTTTTTACCCATCGTATTGCACGTCTCTGGATCATCTCAACTTTGCCAATATTGGTTTTAGTGTACGAGGCCAAATAGTTAATTTTGCAAAGGAAATTGGGCGATAGTTTGCTGGACCTTGTAGACAGGGCATACATTTGCACTAGTCCGGTCATATGATCTGCTCTATACATCGCCATATCATGGTAAATATCTCTCCTATGTAGTTTCATTTTTCTTCAACCGGTTAAAAAGATACAGAGCGGGCACGAAATTGCACACAGATGGACAGAAAACCAGGTGCATAACGTTATAGCCAAAAAAAAAATTCTTATGGTGTACAAAAATATAGAGCAATGGTCAGTCAAGAAACAAAGGCAAACATATATATAAGTATTAACGTTTAAATTCATATGTACTTATAGAAGACATATTTAATTGTTTATTTTTTATAAGGCTGGTGAGTTATCATGTGGGACTTAAGATGATGTTTGGCACTGAATGCCTTTCCACAAATACTGCACTTAAATGGCCTCTCTCCCGTGTGTGTTCTTATGTGGATCTCAAGAGCTGAAGGCCACGGGAAATTTTTTCCACACCAGCTACATTCACATTTCTTCATTTGAAGACTCTGAACAAGGGTCAGATCCTGTGTCAAGTCACTGGGCATTGATGTGGTGGTGCCTGAAATGTAAACAATCAGTATGTTATACTAAAAATATTAACAAACAAGTCACACAAACATACAGTAATTATTTATTTCTGACTTTTGACTAGATGCATTCATTTGTGCAAAACATAAAGCTAAAAATGCATCTATTGTGAAAACCATAAAATCTGAAAGAAAAAATAGTCTATGGGTATGGAAATCAATGCAGAATTAGACTCACATAATGGAATCTCATACCACATAAGTGGTATCAAAATCAGATAATACTGTTTTACTGTGTAATATTGTTGGTATTTAGTGGGTATTTATAGGTTTTTAGGTTAATTTGTTGCTTTTTTTTTTCAATAAAATTACAATCGGAAACGTTTAATAAATTAGATAGTAATAAGCGATATAAAATATTGTAACAACTGTTAAACAATTAATGAAGTTTATTATCAAATTGAAATAATAATCTACAAATCATTACGATCTGTTACTCCTTTATTTTTAGATATTGTCTAACAAAATTTTCTTGTTAAAAGTCTGTCAGTCAGTACAGGTTTGTTTGATTTTTCTCTGACATAAACACATCTTGCCAATCAATCAATCTAACCAGCTTTCATGTAATCAATATATAGTAATTCCCGTAATTAGTAATTACCGATTGCTCCACAACTGACCAACTACTAATCATACATGATTTCTGAATCAGAAGTAAAAGACCAATGTCAGTGATCAACTTTCACTGAGAAATTATTCCTCGGTTGAAGATCAAATCAGCAACCTACATTACTAATCCAATGTTTTCCTTATTGACCTAGGCAGACGGTCAGTACATAGTCAATATACAAATACATTTTCATAACACATATCTTTTGTTTATAAACACATTTTCATAAAATACCTATTATGCCCAAAAAAATGAATTTCTTTCATTTCTCAAAACTTTCTGTATTTTCAAATCTTGGTAGTCATTTTTTCCGTAAAAAATACCCAGAAGCCATATAGCTGAAGCATCATTTACTTCTGTTCCTATAAAAGTCAAGTTCTCTGTACTTTGTCTACATTTTGCTACCTTTCATTAAACTATATTATTTCACATTCAGTACTGCATCTGAGAGTCTGAGATTAATATGCTTTAATCAACAACTAAAACATTATAATACAGATGTTTTCCCATTTTAAAGAAAGGAAAAAATCATTTCTGAGGCATAAAATTATCAGTATTGAAAACTAAATAAAGTTTTATAGAGTATTAAGCTATATATATTTGCTGCCTATAGTTTACAAAATCATTATTTAAATACCTCCAAAATACCTGCATGGCATAACTATGTTTGTATAGTTCCTAAGCAGTGAATAGCACATGCTAAATGGTATAAAACCCTACTTAAAGATAGCTTAATCACATATTAACCACATATCATGTCACTGGGATATATGTGTATCTACAACACATCACAAAACAAATAGAATGTGTAGTTACCAAGGTAACAGTTGAGAGTATGTGAGATATAATTACAAATAATGTACAAAACTAGTAAAATGTTTTATTTCAAAACTTATTTTTATAGCAGAGTGACCTCTTTTGATCATTTTTCAGATTAAATATAGGTACTTTAAACAGAATCAGTTTGTTTACTGATTTTTAGCAAATAAAAACATTTAATATTGTTCATTTCATGAAATGTGTAAAACTGAAAATGAAGTAATACTGGTGGTGCCCTCTGAAGGGACACTGGTGAAATTCCAATGATTTTGATATACTTAAGAAAACAGAGCAAACTCCTTGCAGGGCTTGCTTTCCTTGATCAGTACAGTTGTAATACTATGCCGACAAACGAAGGGGTTCACTGCGTGTAGATTATATACTTCTCTCTTTGGAACAAATGTTTTTGGAATGTCTCTGTAGATTATATTTATTGTAATTACTTACTTTCAGAGAAAATTGATTCGCTAGATTTAATTGTTCTAAAGGTGGCCACTCTGGTGAGGTTGCAATGTAATTGATATATAAATTTATCCGACCTTACAGTTCAGGGTAAAGAAATATCAAAATCATTGTAAATGTAATATAAAGTGTTCAATATATATACACACGATTTCCTTAACATACCTAAAAGTAATGTGGAAAAATATAGTTTATGTTAAGAGATTTCCAGGCAAAAATGTAATTGAATAGAAAAAAAAAACTTAGTAAAATGCATACAAAATATACAAGTATAAATGTTTAATGTAACTAAGCATGTTTCCACTTAAATGACAGTACAGGCACTTCTTTTTCACATATGTGTAACCATATGCGCTTTAAGTGTAGAAGTCTGTGTAAAGCATCTGCCACATATGTTGCACTTGAACGGCTTCTCACCAGTGTGTATTCTCATATGTACAATAAGATGATTAGGCCTCGTGAAGCTCTTGCCACACACTTCACACACAGTATTCCTCTTCTCTGAACTCTTGAGTTGTGTCCCTTGATTATAATAACCTGGAATAAAACAAACATTAATTTATTCAGAAAGTTAAACAGATTTAACAGAACTATTTTTTTTTATAATTTTTTCAACAACAATTCAAACAAGTCACTGACTTGCAAAAGCCTACATGTACCTACAATACAGAGTAATTACATTCATTACTATAGCAACAAAATTTTTGATGAAAAACAAAATAAAATAAAGTTTACACAAACTCCATGGAATCTTTATTATCTACATTTATAATTAACTAACAATTTATACATATAACCTACTCTTCATATAGCCAGTAATACTACTTGCCATTATGCCTCAGATATGCCTATATATCTAATTCTTTAGAAATATCAAACATGTGTTTAATAATGTTAAGTGTATGTAAGGTATTTTACAACTGAAAAAAAGAGCACTGAACATACAGTTACATTGTATGTGTCTTTAAGGCACCAAAATGTAAACAAAGTAGTATTTTGACTATAATTTATATACCAATTGCCAACAGAAATAAAGATGCAAAAGATAGTTCATGTATATGGCGAATGAGCATGTTTTTGGAAACCATAAATAAACAGTTTAAGTAACATCAAAGTATTAATGCCCTTAAAGCCATATATTTCATGACTTATTTTAATACTTGTTCTAACGATTAAAAAAAAACAAAGAGATGTATATTATCTTCCCATTAACATCTGTACATCATATCAGTACACACATGAATTATATCAGTACACATATGCATCATATTAGAACACACATGCATCATACAGGTACACACACGTACATCATATCAGTATACACATGCACCATATCAGTACACACAAGTATCATATCAGTACACACATACATTATATCAGTACACAGTTACATATTTTTATCAGTACACTGGTAAATCACATCAGTTCCCAAGTATGTCACATCAATACACAGGTACATCAAATCAGTGCACAGGTATTTAAAATCAGTACACAGGTACATCATATGGAAGAAAACAGGTATTTCAAATCTGTACACAGGTACATTATATCAGTACACAGGTACATCATATCAGTACACAGGTATTTTAAATCAGTACACAGGTACATTTTATCAGTTCACAGGTACATTATATCAGTGCAAATGTATTTCAAATCAGTCCACAGGTACATCATATGGAAGTACACATGTATTTCAAATCAGTACACAGATACATTATATCAGTACGCAGGTACATTATATCAGTACACAGGTATTTCAAATCAGTACACAGGTACATTATATCAGTGCACAGGTATTTCAAATCAGTACACAGGTACATCATATTGAAGTACACAGGTATTTCAAATCTGTACACAAGTACATTATATCAGTACACAGGTACATTATATCAGTGCACAGGTATTTCAAATCAGTACACAGGTACATCATATGGGAGCACAAAGGTAACTCTAATCTGTACACAGGTACATCATATGGGAGCACAAAGGTAACTCTAATCTGTACACAGGTACATTATATCAGTTCACAGGTACATTATATCAGTACACAGGAACATCATACTGGTACAATAGTATGTTGTAGAGTACACAGGTACATTATATCTGTACACAGGTATAAATTTTTACTGGCTTGTAAACAGACTCAGGCAAAGACAATGGTAGGATACTACGTCATCGCGCACCTGCTGAATGCTCCCACTTGGACAATTTTTTCGTCGACTCGAAGGTAAAATACAATTCTATTATAAGAAACCGTAAGAGTATCAAAAAATCATGTAGCGCACCAAAGAATGGCTATAGTACTTGAGATGATTGTAAATAAAGTTTATAGATTCATTGCCTGGTTTAGTCCTGAAAACGGGATAAGTGTTTTTCTCTGAATGCTCCCACTCGGACTTTTTCCGAAACATATATGAAATAAGGTTGAAAACCTTTTTGAAAATTATTTTTAACGTACCGGAACATAAACCGAGTCATGTTTACACATTTTTCTAGATTGATTTCAAATATTTCTATTTAAAAGTCAGGTTTTTCTTATCTTTTTATATAAAAAAAAAATGGAAACTGCTCCAAGTCTGACTCGATTTCAGAGATGCTCCCACTCGGACCCAAATATATACATCTTGAAAAGCATTGCTGTGTTAAGCTTTTTGTGGATTATTCTCACAATTTTTTACAAAACCATTTTTGTCAATAACTACTTGTGTTTGGCAACATTAACTTTTCCTTCTTTTTACAGAGATCACTTCTTTTGATTCTGAAGAATGGCGTTGTTGGGCAGGAACAAGGTGCTATGGCAAAGTTTCAACTGACTGGATCACTATAACAGAAAGGTGCACTTGGGCTTGTGTTGGATCCGAAGTGATGATTCAAAATTTATTGCCAACACAAAGCTAGGACTATAAGACTTTAGATGGGGACAGTTTGGATCTCAAGTCATTATACATTGTTTAGTGGGCCATACTGGATTAAGATTCTGTTGGACTCGTACACATATTAGAGGCCTGCATTTATTCAAAAAATGCTGACTTTAATATCTTGTTAATAATTTAAAACCCAATAATTTGCAGGTTTGTTAAACTTGTGATTTAGATTTTAAAACAACATAATGGTACGTTTATGAACATAAAGAAGTCAATATATATCGGTTGATTTAAATAGTTTATTAAAGAACAACATGTAAATCATTTTTGTCATGAACTGGTTAAAAAGTCAGTGTTCTGCCATACCATGACACATAAAGCAGGCATCACAATTATGGAAACTTTGACAATGTTATGAAAGTTGTATCATGTGTACGTATTTTTACCTAAAATAAAAAATTAGATAAAATAAAAAAACAAAGATCACAGTTATTTCTTTATCACAGTCTTTACCATATCTTGGTAATTAAAGACCCTGCATGTAAGTTATATTTCAGGTTGTTACCAATTGAAATTTTATATATATGTATATAATTATGCTACTAAAACAATTTTCAAACATTGTGGAATATGTAAAATACGTGCTGCAAAAGCTTGTCCACATTATATGTAATCATTAAAATATACATGTATGCATTCATTTCTTACTGAAGAATTCAACTTACACTTAATAGAATATATATTTCAAATTACCTCCCTTTATGAAATGTAAAGTCGGTATTATCTTTACAAACAATGCTTTTTGGAACAAACAATATCAATTTGACAAATCTTCACTTGAGCATTATATTTATGATATAAAACCATAGAAAAATGATGTCAGGATATTTAAATGACGTTAAAATAAATCAATCATACAAGAAGGAATCACAGACAGTAAAATCCGCCACTAAAAAGGAGGAGATACATTTCATAGGGGAAGTAACCCTTACATAAATTATATGTAAAAATTCCAAGTAATGACATTCGAGAAAATTAATGAAAAGTTATAGCCTACACATAATAAATCATGACAAAAATAACACTCCCTTGAAAAAAGAAACAAAGAAAAAACAACGAAGAACCATTTAGTGAACACTTTTGGTCCTTGTGCTCTGCAATTCAATCCTATTAAACATGTTCAATTTACAGTTTCAAGTTTTATATCTCAAAATAGCTTTAGAAGGTATGGTCTTGCAAACAAATCATAGTGAATAGAAAAGAGCAAAAACTCCAAAAACTGGAAAGTTGTCATTCTTGTTTTGCGGTATTTTACTTTATTGAAATCTATCCTCAGTGAAGTTTCATATGAATTGATCCTTTATGACACATTGTCCAAAAATTAACGCAAAAACTGAACAAAAGACAGTTACTTAAAAGAACTATTATTCTTGTATTTTCTAGAGGATTCCTCCTCACTGAGATACATCCATAGTTGGTATCTAAAATATTTGCTCCAGCTATGCCGTGCCAAGATGTCCTGCCATGTGCTTTCTTACGTCGCAATGTGGTTTATACCTTTCCCATGCGGGTCACAAATACTTCTGCAAAACAAAACGTTATTATATTTTTAAAATGTATAATCCATTTCTTTCTGATTTCAGCGACTCTATTTTACGAGGAATTATTTCAACACAACCTTTTTTTTTCTTATTCTTAGGCCGATAAGTGATCCTCTAAGAAGACATATGTACGAGACTGTTATGATAAAATATGTCACAAATTTAGTGATCTAAATATTAGTATCGTATTTTAAAAATGCTGTTTCATTGAATTCTAACTGATTATATGAATATATAAACGTGAATATAAAGATATTTATGCTTTCAAAATTTGTATATATTTAGGTCCGAGTGGGAGCATCTCTGAACTTGAGTCCGAGTGGGAGCATTTTCCATTTTCATAAAAAGAATTAAGAAAAACTGACTTCTGAATAGAAATATTTAAAACTAATATAGAATAAGGGGTAAACATGACTCGGTTTATGTTCCGGTACGTTAAAAATAATTTTCAAGAAGGTTTTCAACCTTTTTTCATATATGTTTCGGGAAAAGTCCGAGTGGGAGCATTCAGTGAAAAACACTTATCTCGTTTTCAGGCCTAAACCAGGCTATGAATCTATAAACTTTATTTACAATTATCTCAAGTACTATAGCCATTCTTTGGTGCGCTACATGATTTTTTGATACTCTTACGTTTTCTTATAATAAAATTGTATTTTACCTTCGAGTCGACGAAAAAATGGTCCAAGTGGGAGCATTCAGCAGGTGCGCGATGACGTAGTATCCTACCATTGAAAGAGAATATTCAACAAATCTTAATAGATTTACTTCAAATTTTACTGTGCAAAATTTCTATGTACAACTTTTTTACATAATATTCTATAACATTTATTTTGTTTATTTTTTACTAAGATTTAACCAATGTGTGTACCACCACAAATTAATATTAAACAAATATAAATCTAAAAATCATTTTAAACCAATGTGTTTCCACACACTTTTAATTGAACCAATATGTTTCCTTAATTTACATTAAACCAATGTGTACTGAACAGGTTTAGTCACAATTTACACTATTGAACAAATGTGTTTCCACACAATTTACATTGAACCAACGTGTTTCCATACAATTAACATTGAACCAATATGTTTCCACAATTTACATTGAACCAATGTGTGTAATCATATGAGCTTTAAGATGATGTTTAGCATTGAATGTCTTTGAGCAAATTCTACAAACAAATGGTCTCTCGCCGGTGTGAATTCTCACATGTATCTGCAGTGCCGAGGGCCGAGCAAAACATTTCCCGCAGTAGCTACACTCGTGTCTTGGACCGGAGTTCATAGTCATCATTTTTTGTTGTAGATGACCTAAAATATATAAAATGCATTCATTAGATTTTGGTTGCACATACATTTTTCTGTTTTTACATTTCTTCTACTTTTAAACTACATGAACCAAAAAGAAAAAAATCACTTTTTTTAAGGTAACAGGTTATTTTAGGAAGCAAGCAATCAACACCATTTTTATTTGTCTACAAATCAGTTATTAAGACATCTTTTACAAATCAATCTATATTCAACTAGAACTATCGCTGAATGCGATTCATACCCCCACCAATGTCCTTGACAGAAGACGAATTGGAAAGGTAGTTAAGGGAATAACTTTAGTGGCACAAATACATATACATAAAAAGAAATTATCTCTGGTAAAAAAAAAGACAAATTGTACAGGTAATAGTATAAATATATATTGTCAAATCATGTTCGAAACAGTTACAAATAACCTTTCATTTTCTCAATGTATACTAAAACAAACAAGAGTAGTGAAGTTAAGAAAATAGCATAATTATGTCAAAATGTAATTAAGAGTGGAAAAATTTTGCATACTGAGCTTACTTGTGACACTTCATATATTAGACAGTTTCAAGTGAATATCTGTTCTAGTTTCAGAAACATTTATGTATTAATGGTTATATCAAAACATTTTCTAAACCTAAAAAGGAATAACTTGTGTCATAATTCAATGGAATTGTAGAATTTTCGTAATCTAAGCTTGCTTGTAACCATTTATATAAATTAAATATCTGTTCTGGTTTAAGAAATATTATGGTAAATGAATTTAAAGACTTAAAAATGGACTTAACTTTGTCAAAATCCAATACAAAATTATCCCCCCCACACACACACACACACTTTTCATAGTTATGAAACTTGACCTGCATATCTTACTTGCGACACTTCATATATATTTGAAGTTTCAAATGATTATCTGTTCTAGTTTTTGAAAAATTCAAGTACATGTTAAAATTTCAGAACATTTTCTACGTCAATTTTTGACCTTCAAGTGTGGCCTTGACCTTAAGCTGGCACAATGGTAAGATGGGTTCTGCACATTGCCCAGTTGGGGTGAACATTTGAGTCAAGTTTGAAGAAATTCTTCCATTAGTATAGGATTTATGCAACGGATACGACATATTGTCTAATGTTTGATTGTATGTAAATTTGAAGACTTAAAAATGGGCATAACTTTGTCAAAATGCAATACAGAGTTATGAAACTTGACCAGCATATCTTAATTGTGACACTTCATATAATTATATTTTAAATTCCAAGCAAATACCTTTTCTAGTTTCAGAAATATTCAAATAAATGTTAAAATTTAAGAATACAGTAAAAACTCTGAATACCGGAACCTCTGAATTCCGGAAACCGGACGATTTTCTATGGTTTCTAATGCTAAACATGCATAAAAAATCCTCTGAAAACCGGACAGCAATTTTACGTGTCAACTTTCTGTGTATTAAAACATAATCTCAACTGGTGACATGTTCAATTACTAACTTTTTATCTACATTGTACAGGTGTTAAAACACTTGTCAGTTTGTTTTAATTTCTTATTGGCAATTAAATCTAAGCTCTCATAATAAATGGGTTTTCCCTGTATAGGTATTATTTTTCAAAATGTTTTTTTTTTTTTTTTTTTTTTTTTAAATTTAAAACGTCTAAAAGAATTGGGAAACTTTTGTTAAAAATGATTCCTGTTTTGCTAAAAATTTTGACCTTGAAGTTTGTTTGGATATTAATCATATGCAAAAATAGTAATACTAAATTCCATTTATTACAGATTAAACAGATATATTTCAGACAATATGTTGTTTTAATGATTTGCATAATAAAATTACTTAAGACATTTATTGCAGAAAGAAATTAAAATATGACTTGGACAAAAGGGTTGAAAAGTAAATACAAAATGATTGAACAAAGTCATTGTTCAGACGCATCATAACTATCAATAAATGTATAAAACCTCTGAAAACCGGAATCCTCTGAAAACCGGACTTTTGGCCAAGTCCGGACAGGGTCCGGTTTTCAGAGTTTTTACTGTATTTTCTAAGTCAATAATTGACCTTCAAGTGTGACCTTGACCTTAAGCCGGCAAAAGGGTAACATGGGTTCTGCACATTACCTTGTTGAGATGAACATTTGAGCCAAGATTGAAGAAAATCTTTCAATTAGTGTAGGACTTACAGAGCGGACACAACATACTGTCTAATATTTGATTGTTTGATATTTGACCTTCAATTGTGACCTTGACCTTGAGCTGACACATGGGCAACATGGGTTCTGCACATTCCCTTGTTGAGGTGAACATTTGAGCCAAGTTTGAAGAAAATCCTTCAGTTGGTATAGGATTTATAGAGGGGACACAATAATGGAGATGGACAGACCGACCGACGCGACAAAGCAAATCCATTATAAAATTTCTCACATTTATAAAAAGCTGACAATCTAACAAAGGCCATTATGTTACAGTATACCAGGGTACTTAAACACTTAATCTTGGTATTAAGTACAAACTGTAAATCTAAATTGAAATTATTATAGCAAAGAAGCAAAAAAATATGAACTGAAAAACACAAAATTAAAGAAAAAAACTTTCAAAATCTTTATTTGAAAATATACATAAAAAGATGGGTAACTGTGACTTAATTATCAGAAAAAAATAATATTGGAAGACACATTTGAAAATCAATCTTATCATAATAAGCTGTAATTTAAATTGTGAAAAAAAAAATAAGGGGAATTCAAAAAATGCTGAATTTTGTAATTTCTTTAAAAAAATCCATAAAGTTTAAAATAAAGAAAAAAGACATTTTAGGAGTCTAAAAATCTTGGAACTTTTTTGTGCAAGTCAATTTAAAAATTCCTTTTCCAAGTTTTTAAATTTTGCAAATTTGAAAAAAGTGGACAATATTTGAATTCTTGACAGGAATAAACTTCATAAATGCTTACTAACATTAGCTATATAATGTTAAAAGTCATATTTAAAACTTGACAACCTCCATAAATATTTGCAAAAACTGGCCTCATAGTATATATAGGGTTTTCCTTTCAAAATGCATAAAAATCAACAATCCTATAATACACTCGCATATATATATGCAGTTCTAATGCTCATCTGTAAAAATTCTTAGTTAAAATGAGGCGTATCTCCAAAAATATAACATTCAGAATTATGCCCCCTGACTAACAACTATACCTTGTCAAGATAAGCAAGTATTCTGAGTGTGATGTTGATAACTTTTAAACATGTTAAATTTATGGGATACATTTAAGTTCACAACAACTACAACGATGCTGCAGCTACATGTGTATCATAATAGTTTGACAATTTACTTGAGCTAAAAATTACCTGAATGTATATCAATTTTAATGTAAAATTAAAGTAAAAATGGTTGCGTATAAAGGTGATAATCAAAAAAACTTCTAGATCTGAGCAATGACCTGCTAAACATAACTCATAAAAATTATGACAAATTTTCTTAAACAACATTTTACAGTCATATTTACACCTGAAAATTTTAATGAATCATCATTCTTGTGTGACTTCATGTGATGTTTCGTATTAGATTTTTTTTTGTCCCACTGTCAAACTTTGTTTTATCACAATTGAAAATGTCTGCATATAATTGATGTGACTGCAAGTGATGCTTAGAATTGAAATCTTTACTTTTCACACTTTGTTAAATTACACTTGAAAATACCTTATAGCATAATAATGTCACTTCAAGTGATGCTTAGCATTAAAGGAACTCCACTCAGAGGTCCAAAAGCCTAAAAACATAAAAAGTTGAATTTCTAACAAAGATCAGTATTGGCACTTAAAACAGAATGATTAAGAAATACAGTGAAAATGAAAATCATATTTTTGGAGCTACTCTTATCCTGATTTAAGTGAAAAGCATGGCAACACTTTTCAATTTAGGTCCTTTTTCACAATAAGAATAATTATTTCGGGAATATCAAATAAGCAATTGATTTGACATTTTGCACACAAGTTAATTGCATAGACTTACATCAAATTGAACATTAATCTTGAAAAAAATTATTGCCAGTCCCATTATGTCAAATTAGCTCAGTGGAATCCCTTTAAGTATTTTTGTCACACTTTGTTTATTTACACTTGAAAATGTCTTAGCATAATGTACATTCAAGTAATACTTAGCATTAAATCATTCATCCCACTTTCTTTATTTACACTGAGTCTTGAAAATGTCATAGCATATGACACTTCAAGTCATACTTAACATAAAATATTTTTGTCACACTTTATATATTTACACTTGGTAATGTCTAAGCATAATTATGTGACTTCAAATGATTCTTAGCAATAAATCTTTCGAATCATCACACTTTCTTTATTTACACAGTCTTGAAAACATCTTTGAGTCTTGAAAATCTCTTCACATACCAGACCTCAAGTCATACTTGGCAGTAAATATTTTTGTCACATTTTGTTTATTTACACTTGGTAATGTCTAAGCATAATTATGTGACTTCAATGATTCTTTAAGCAATAAATCTTTCGAATCATGACAATTCCTTTATTTAAAAAGTCTTCAAGTCCTGAAAATCTCTTCACATACCAGACTTCAAGTCATACTTGGCAGTAAATATTTTTGTCACATTTTGTTTATTTACACTTGGTAATGTCTTAGCATATGTGACTTCAAGTGATGCTTGGCATTAAATCTTTTGTCACACTTGGAACAGGCAAATGGCTTTTCTCCTGTATGTATTCTCATATGTATTTCAAGATGTGAAGGTCTCGTGAAAGCATTTCCGCAAACCATGCACTTATATTTCTTGTTAGATTTGACTGCTTTGTACATATCACTATCGTACTGTAATGTCATCTCATCTGAAATGTTAAAGACAGAACTAAAGTATATACAGAGTTATTATGAGCACATTATGTTAAGTGCATGTGAACTTAGTAAAAATCTGCAAAATGGCATACATGTATAAATACACAATGTTTTCCATTTAATAATAAGCATAGATAAACATAATCATAGGTAAGCTTTCCTTCTACAGCTACATGCCTCCAGGTGAGCCAAAATAGTTCATTAAAATTAAATTTGAGAAAAACATTTAAACCATTTTAAGAAAAGTAAAACAATTTCAAGATTCAAGTAATACTTTACATGTTTAATGACTGAATTCGCAGTATTTATCACCATATTTCAACTGCATGACTACTGTAGTAAGGGCTATTTTTGTAATTATTTTGTCCTCTTTTTAGAGATTTATGTGGACAGTGTGTGCTGTTTGCAATGTGTAAACTGTCTGTGTTCATTTCACAATATATTTGTAGTTGACCTTAATAATTTCATGTTGTAGTTGACCTATAAATTTCATGAAAATTAGCATATATATGATTTATATATAAGATATGTTCAATATGCAACAAATTTTCTTCAAGTTCAATTCTAGATGAATCAATATTAAATTCTAAATAACCATTTTTATAGGTGTTTTTTTCTTCAATTTTTATATGCATCTGCAATCAACTATTTATATTTAATTTAATGATTTTCAGCCATGACATAGCCATGACATAGCAATATGTATACAAAATGTACATAGGTTTAAATTTTAGTGACTTTCTACTTTATTTTTACACAAAAGAAAGAGAATTACTATGCTTCACATAGAGTACACAGTTTATTAATGTATTTCAGCCCACTGATATTGCAGTCGTAAGAAAAATTTATAACACTTTCATAAAACTATTTTCTAATCACTTAACATATTAACTTAACACGGAGAGAGTTTTCAAAAAAGCTTTACAAGCTTCCTACTCAATCCGTAAATTTTATTTTATGTAATTTATTATGTAAATGTGTGGATTATCAATAAAAAATATTGTTTAAACTAACTTAACACTAGAAACCTAAGTTACCATTCTCATATAACCAATAACACTTTTACTGCAGTCTAATCACATTTTTCCAATGTCACTAATACTGTCTTACACTACTTAATATCAAAAGTAAGAAGGCCTTTTTAATAATTTTAATTATCTGGTTATAATATTTTTTGTTTGAATGTGAGAGCAGCTGTTGAACATTTGATCTCTAGAAGATTTTAGGGGAAGTTTATTATGTGGATCCATCAAGTCAAACTGTGTACATTTGCTGGCTTGATTTTTATTATTTTCTTATTGATATTCCTAAAATCTATACTATATATAAATAATACCATAATCAAAGTTGAATAAGTCTATTACACAAAATCATCATGTGCAGGGAATAAACTACTTTATAGTGGTATAGAAAATTTCCTGTAACAAACACAAGACATGTGTCAAAGAAAAACACCCTTCAGATTTTTTCAGTGCTGGATAAAATAGTTTAGGGGGTATAACTTTGCAACATTAAATTGTAGGATTATCTACCCTTTTGAAATGGTGGTACATTTTTATTGTAACCAAAATTATATACCAATTTTTAAAGTGCAGAGCTTTGCTAGTTCCTAGTTAACAAATGCACAGGACTCAGGTGTGAGTCAAAACAAATAGATCCAATTTTTTTTCGTCAAAAACTTTAGCTAAATATAAAATTACATTTATCATATGTCTTTGTATTAACCTTGTTTTTAGTTTGAATAATGCGTCATAAGATGTCCTGACAAATGGCCCTTTAATCTGTATGTTTTATGACAAATCTTGCAGGCAAATGGTCTCTCTCCGGTGTGAACTCTCATGTGTATATCTAGATGAGATTTCCAGCGAAATCTTTTCCCACACTCTGTACATTCATTTTCACCTATATTTAGACACTGCTGCGATCGTTTTCCTTGATCTGAAAATTGAAAATAAAAAGTTTAACTAATGTCATTTTTACAATTTATATTTTTGATAATTGTACACATATATATATATATATATTTTTTTTCCTTTGACCTATTTAAATGCATCTATAAATCTAATGGCACACCACATACCCACATGCAAATTTATATAATAATAACATTTTTTCAAACTAATCAAATGCTAATGAAATAACTGATCAGTTATTACAGTGAAGCTTCTGACTTCAGATCCAAATTATCCTCCAAGAAAAATCTAATCAGTTATCAAGATGCCTTTATAATATACATATATCTAGAAAATTACCCATTTTCTATCAAATAATTGTATGTTCTCAAGATAACTCTAGTTTTGTCATGGCAGAGTACTCTAATTGAATCTCAATGTGTCAAAGCCATATAAATTGCGTCAAAAATGCAACAATGCATATTCTGGAAGAAACACTGGAGTAGGTAGATTAGACTGATAGGTATTGTGTATCTCAAACATGGGGGCGGAGAAATATTTATTTGAAAAGAAACATCTTTAAGAAGGCTTACCAACAGCAACAATTATCAACAGTTGAACTTGATATATAATATTATTATTAAACGCTTAAAGTGTCACTGATCAACCTAATTTTATCACTCCAAGTACCGAGCCATGAGGTCAGCCTCTTTACCTTTTTAAACGCTCAATCCTACCATTTCAACCCTTATCCTTCTAAATATTTTGAAAGGAATTTTATCAAAAATTAGATATATGTACTGACTGAATAATGAGCATTCCAGACATGATCAGACAGCACAGCCCGGATAATTTTCACATTGGTAGAATCTGTTGCAGTCAGCATGCTTTGAGTGGCCAACCAAATGAGAGGTCATTATATATATAAATTGGCCATTATTCAAAATGAACTCTGTCTGTGTTTTATCAATGAAGGTTTGTCAAAAAAGTGGTCTTTATTTACAGGGTGGTCATTATTATGAGGTAACATTGGCACAGACTTGACTGTATTTTATATAATAGTTACAGATTTGTTAATGCATAACCTTAAGTGTGCAACAATATCCCTGTGGCTGGGGATATAAATATTTATTGTCTTTATTTCAGTTAACAAGCAAAATAAAATATGTTTATTTCAATGGAAACAAAAGATTTTTTTTTTAAATATCCAATTATTGGGATGCAATGAATCTATAAAGAAAAGCATGTTGCTAATTTGGTTGTTTTATTTTCACAAAACTAAATATACCAAATTGTCCTTAAATATAAGTATGAAAAGCTTTACCTAAGCTCTAAGCACAATTATGCATGAAAACATCTTATAGGAGCGCCAGTCCTGTCTTAAAATGGATATTTAAAACCTTTTTATTTATAAAAAAAATCTCGCAAAAAAAACAACAATCTGTTTTTCAAAGCAAATGTCCAAGACAACTTCTATTTGTTTTTTAGAAAACACTGTCTTGTTAAGGGCACTGCTGCCTTTCATTATGAAATCAAATATCTGTTCATGAAAACACTGATTTGTATTTGTACATCTGCACATATAAAACATGTAACAATACATCTCTCTGCATATGGATACACTTTTCTTGCCTAATAACATCTGTTTAAAAACACATCTTCATATCAAATACTAGTATGATAGTCTACGTTACAGACTGGTGAGTGTCGAAACATCAGTTAACATCAATAACTAAACATTATCCATTGTTGTTTGTTCCATTTTATCATAATATTAGAGTAATAATCCATATTAATAACTGATCTCCTGCTCATGTTTCTTTTTATAATTGTCAATCTTATGCATGAACACATGTTTATTATAGTTACTCCTATCACCGTATGCCTTCCCGCAGACAGCACAACAGTATGGCTTCTCTCCGGTGTGAAGTCGCAGATGTGTCCTCAATGTGGAACGGTTCTTCAGAACTTTTCCGCAGAATTTACAGACGAATCCTCCGCTTGGGTCTCTGTACGAAGCTTCAGAAATATCAGCTGACAAGTTAAACTGAGAGGAGTCATCCATCACTGAAATGTAAAATAAATATCTATTTAGGTATGTTAATTATTTTACCAAAATTCTTTATGTTTGTTTACAACATAACTATGGGATATGAACAACATAAGAACTACAAGATAAAATAGAAACACATGTAACATAACTATGACAAAAGAAAAGGCAAAACATTTTTGCTTTTAGTTTAGTATATATATATATACATGTATACATAATGTATAATCAAGGTAAGATGAATTCACCAATCAATTGGTCAATTTCAAATTGATGACTGTTGACAGTTACATGTTGTGTTTAGAACAGATAGTTGCATTTAGAATTAATCTATTTAACCCAAACAAACCAAACCTTTAAATTCATTAAGATACAAATGTAAGAAACAACAGTGCCTTTGAACAGTGCTTTGGTATTTACAACTCCAAGGTATTAAAACATTATGTGTAAAATACTTCAGTATCTATATCATTATTGTCACGATCTAAATATCCAGGTTAACAGAAACACTTAGACATAACTGATTTTTTCTCTATAATTTGCAATGTAATTTGCTTTTGGATATATTTAGGTAGATATGATACAAGAAACACTTTCTTTTTGCAACTTTTATTACAACAGAAAAAAACACCATGTTACTATGACAGTTGGTCTGAATTATCTTGTTAATTTAGGACTAAATCAAATTCTTAATATGGATTTAATACAATATAAGTATGAAGAAACCAATTGTTTATCTTTTTTTTTAATATTACAGAGAAAATGTCAATTTTTGGCAACATCTGCTGTGATAAGTGCATATTTTGAAATATAAATATCGTTTACAACTCATTCTGACTGGGGACTATCACTGTAAGACAACTCGCCTACTTTAAAGCATTTTTTGTTATAGAAGAGAAGTATGTGATACATGGTTAAATTTGTGTTGTAGGTCATTGTGAATGTTGTGAAGGTAATTGTCAATGTCTTGTAGGTAACTATGTTGTATTGAAGGTAACTATGTTGTGTTGTAGGTAACTATGTTGTATTGTAGGTAACTATGTTGTATTGTAGGTAACTATGTTGTGTTGTAGGTAACTATGTTGTATTGTAGGTAACTATGTTGTATTGTAGGTAACTATGTTGTATTGAAGGTAACTATGTTGTGTTGTAGGTAACTATGTTGTATTGTAGGTAACTATGTTGTATTGTAGGTAACTATGTTGTGTTGTAGGTAACTATGTTGTATTGTAGGTAACTATGTTGTGTTGTAGGTAACTATGTTGTATTGTAGGTAATAATGTTGTGTTGTAGGTAACTATGTTGTATTGTAGGTAATAATGTTGTGTTGTAGGTAACTATGTTGTATTGTAGGTAATAATGTTGTGTTGTAGGTAACTATGTTGTATTGTAGGTAACTATGTTGTGTTGTAGGTAACTATGTTGTATTGTAGGTAATAATGTTGTGTTGTAGGTAACTATGATGTATTGTAGGTAATAATGTTGTATTGTAGGTAACTATGTTGTATTGAAGGTAACTATGTTGTATTGTAGGTAATAATGTTGTGTTGTAGGTAACTATGTTGTATTGTAGGTAATAATGTTTGTGTTGTAGGTAACTATGTTGTATTGTAGGTAATAATGTTGTATTGTAGGTAACTATGTTGTATTGAAGGTAACTATGTTGTGTTGTAGGTAACTATGTTGTATTGTAGGTAACTATGTTGTATTGTAGGTAACTATGTTGTTTTGAAGGTAACTATGTTGTGTTGAAGGTAACTATGTTGTATTGTAGGTAACTATGTTGTATTGTAGGTAACTGTGTTGTATTGTAGGTAACTATGTTGTATTGAAGGTAATAATGTTGTGATGTAGGTTATTATGGTGTGTTTTAGGTATTTATGTTGTGTTAGGTAACTAATGATGTAGTGTTGTATATAGCCATATTGTATTGTAGGTAAGTATGTTGTGTGGTAGGTTACCATGTTGTGTTGATTGTAACTATGTTATGTTGTAGGTTTCCGTCTTGTGTTGTCAGTAAGTATGACTATCTTGTGATGTAGGTAACTATGGCAACATAACATGAACTGCTTTATGACTCGTCAGACTGCTTTTCCTGGAGAAACATTTTCCGCACTGGTCACACGAGAATGGTTTTTCTCCAGTATGTGTTCTCATATGCATCTCAAGATGAGAATTCCAGCGGAACTTTTTATTACACAACACACAAGCAAAGTCACCAATGTTCAGACAGTTGTACGTTCTGTAAGATTGACTAGCAGATGATGCCATGTCTGTGTTTCTGTCCGTATTGCTGTCTGTATTGCTGTCAAAAGACCGATATAGCAATGTCATATCACTTGTTACATCTTAAACAGAAATAAAATAAGGTGTATCACTAAATAATATATATAATTGTCATTCAGTCCTAATATTTATAATACATGTATATATATTGCTACCAGAACAACCTAAATACCCTTTCACTCAACTGTACATGCAGTAAGTAAAAATATGGCAGTCATTTTCTATAATGTCCACAGTCAGAACAAAAACACTGCTAGCTAGTAAAACTTTATTTACATTCAGCACAACATGTTTTTGAACATTTCTTTAAAGGAAAACTTTTGACAATGTATCTTAATTCGATATTAAATGTGTTGTTTATGTTCAAAAGAATGCATTATTACTACCCGAAATTAAGCAACTGAATAGCGATAATTTAAATATGGACACTTCATTGAATTTAACTGAATGAACAATATGGCCAAGCTGTTCTTAATATTAAATATAATTAAACATATAGAACTAACATCCATTTATAACATTCATAATACTTGCATGAAAATTGTATGCATTGATAAACTGCAATATTTGCCAGAACATAAATTTTTATAAAGGATTTTCTATGCTGATCTTGGTTATTGACAGACACTGTCCCACTCTCAACAAAACATTCTAGAAACTATGGCATGAATGAGTTTTGAATTTGTATTAAAAACTTTTCTGATTTTTAATGAGATCAAACTCACAAAAAGTTTTCACAAATTGAACTGCCTTGCAAATGGCTTGGTTTTTTATATATTTTTTTTCATTCCAGTTCTCAATCTAATCACCACTTAATCCAAATTTTTTTTCATTTCTTTTTGCTTTTTACCCTTTTTTTGCTTATCAAAAAGTACTTCTGAAATCTATTTTTTAAGAATCACATGCTGTAATCTGCAAGTACTGTTTTATCTGGTATGCCATCTCTTATATCTCTTCTCTGTGTAATAACTTTTCTGTTGTTTAGAAATTATTTTCAATTTCAGATTTTTTGTGAATTACAAAATGTTTCCTTAAGTTGCTCTGCTCAGCAAAGGCTTGGTCACATAAGCTGCACTTGAAGGGTTTCTCTCCAGTATGCGTTCTCATGTGTTTGTCAAGATGTGACGGCCAACGAAACCTTTTGCTGCAGATGACACATACATAGTTCCCGACATTGAGACATCTTCTTATGTCGGATCCACCTTAAAATAGATAAAATAAACATTAATATCAGACGAGTACATAACATTAAAATATTATAAAAATAGAGATAAAAATAACATTGATATTATATGTGTCGGCTATTAAAGAAGTGATACGGCTGGTAATATCTTCACGGATATACATGACCATCCTGACCACGCTTGTACATTTATAATATAAAAACCTTTCTATACATGAACTCTATTCAAGAACACAAACTGTACAGGAAATGAAATTTAGTTACAACCATATTTTTTGTTTAGCTTAGTAACACTATACTATGAATTTGTGATATATAGAAAGAACTACATTTCAAATAAAATCTGCTTTCAATGCAGTCTCAGTAACTACTTCAGAAATATTGTTTGATCAATATCCCACTTGCTTTTCTCCTTTCTGACAAAGTGTTACCATGTCAACTCCTTGCCCAGTACTGTGGATTCACTTTCATGGGGGGAGGGGGGGTAGGACATGAAATTTCGTGGTAATGTGAAACAAAAGACATTCTTGTGGGTTCTTAAGTTTGTGGATTGTCTTGTTTTTGCAAAACAAGTCAAATGCAATTAATGTAATGAAAATAATGGTACAGCAAACAAAATAAAATTTCACTGGTTGTTGAATATTGGTGATTTTACAATATGTCTGTATTGTATGTATTTTTAAATGGCTCATTTTTAAGGTCCCCTGGTGCTTTGTTCACTTTTTGAGACTACATAACCATGATTCTATACAAAGCATTTTATTTCTGCAAACTAACTTTATACATTCAGATGACATAAAATTTTATCTTGACATCCCAAAATTTGATCATGAACAGTTAAAAAACTGGAAACTATAGTAAGTATATCTATTGAAAAAAAATCTGCTGGTTTACAATTAATTTGCCAATTATAATAATTTGAACTGCAATAACTTTTTTCCTACCTTTTTATTACTTATAATATAATATAATATAATGTATAATAAAAAAGAAATAAAACTTGCACCATGTACACACATAAACTATACATTAAGCATTATAAAATGTAAATTTGTATAATTCATAAATATTTCACCAAAAAAAAGCACATTAAGCATAAGTTTTGTAAGCTAGCTACATTGTACAATAAAATCTAAAATATGAAATCTGATCATATTAGTACATGACACAGAAAAGCAATACATGTATTTGTTATATACAATAACACTAACAATACTTCTGTATTTCTCCATTCTATATAACACTCCCAAGAGACAAGAACTGTCACAATCTGCAATTCTTCACTTAAAATCTTTTCCAGTACAGTGTTCATAAATTTCATTAGCTTTTTTAACTCCTATTTAATACATGAAATGAAATTCGCTTGGTATTGTTCAATTCTAAATGCACAACTTAAAACTTAATATACTTGTCTTTTAAAACTGCCAAGTCAATATTAAATCATAGAACTTCACTTGGTTTTTGGTAAGGTAATGTCAATGTATATGGCATTAGGTGACATAAATTAATTTCCATGGCGTATGTAATAAAATTCATTTTCCATGGCAGATAGTGGAATAATTTAATTTCCATGGCTTAAGTTGGAATAAATTAACTTCCATGGCACCAGGTGGAATAAATTAATTTCCATGGCAAAAAGTAAAATTTCAGTTGCCATGGTAAAAAGTTACTAATAATGGCCAATAGTTATTGATCACTAGGTGAATCACTGGGTTTGATTGGAACGGGAAAGTGAACGATTTTGTGTTTCTTCAAATTACTGCTGTCGGCGAAACCTTTACCACACTCGTCACATTTGTACGGCTTTTCTCCGGTGTGTATTCTCATATGTGTTCTCTTGTACTTCTGGTTAAAGACACGGTTACACAGTGTGCACATGAACTTTTTATCTCCAGATTTCTCCGCAGGTATATTGTAAGAAAATGGATCTTCAGGGTCGTCACCTGAAAAACATAAATAAAAACGATATACATTAAGTGCCGTATGTAGATCTTTTACTTAATTTACTAAATATCTAGCCAGCTAAGTTTATGTTTTTACTGTTCTCACGTACACAACTCAAACAGCACATCAAATCTTAGTGGGACAGCAATCAAAATTTCAATCATGCAGTCTTAACAATCTAAAGTGAACATATTGTACTTTTCACAATTTAAACAAACACACATAAACGAGTACACATTTCATGCTCCACAATTCATTTTTCATTTATTTGCTGTTTTTCATTTGTATATACAGTATATTCATAAGTATTATTTTTATTATTATTTCTTTCAGTATGATTTAGCAACAATATATGGTAAACTTAGTGCAGTAACAGGTTATTCTCTTTTTATAATTTGATAGGAGTTATCCTCTTATTGCACTTAGGTGACAATATATTTGGTATATAAGAACTATTAACCCTTAAAATGCTGGATTTCTTCAATGGACTTGTCCACCTTCCATTTTTGGACCTGTTCATTATAATTGTGAGGATATCAAGATGAAAATTTTATGCTAATTAGCCACTAGTGTAGTGCCTGCATGGTCGAACTACATGCCAATTTTAGAGCTCCTTAATTAATAAATTTCAGCCATGATCAACATTTGAGTAGATGTATATATTCCTGAAAGGAAAAAAATTTCATAACTTTGTAAGGACTGTTAAACAACATGAGGGGCATGATGAAACCCTTATAAGTCATTCAAAAGATAATTTTGAATTTACTCTAATAACATTGTCCATAACAAACAGCACACATTGTATATGAAATTGCACCACATCCCACTTAAAAACACACACAAAAACGAAAATCATTTGAAAGTTAAATTTTATTTACATATATAATATACACACAATATTAAAAGCATGAAAAAATTAAGCTAACAATTTAATAATCAAGTCAATTTAAACACCAAAATCAGATTCTTATTTTGTTCTTTCTAGAAGTAATCATTGTCAACAGATTAACATAATTTATACAATTTGTCAACAAATAAATATAATTTTATATGCAACAGTAAATTACATATATAAGATATTATGAAAAAAATCTTCACAATGTTCTTTAATTTGCATCCTTTAAATTGTAATATATTGAAGACATAATTTCAATATAACTTTCAATTCTTAACATTCCCTACAATAATATTACAATCTGTTGAAAATGTATACAATTATTTAAATACAATATTATTCCTCATATTAATGTAATATTATGTTCCTACAAAAAAAACGTGAAATTTCAAGCCCAATAAATTTCAGGTAAGAAATAGTATGAAATGTTCATGGATGATTATGGACTGAAAGTTGTGTAACATAACTGGTATATATACAAGACAAAAACAAAAAATTTAAAATGATGTTCAAACTAAACTACAGCAGTAAGTGCTAAATATTTCATCTGTACACATACAAGTAAAACTAATTAATTCTTATATCATCAACAATAATTTCTATTTATTCTAATCATTGTATATTAGCAACATGCTCTAATTAAATCTCAAAAACAAAAGTTCAAGCTTTTAATTCCAAGGAAACTTTCTGTACTGACATCAATTCATTATCACTTATATACATATGATAATGTAACTACGGTATACAGTTCTCTCCCAATCTTATCATAAACCTAGTACATTTCATCAGGTCCAAACTGACATATATCTTCTTTCATGTTCACAGAATAATGTGTAATCCCATCTTACTGCATAATTATGCAATTTCATATTTTATTTTATTCCATGTTCACAGAATATTGTGTAGTTTCATGTAACAGTATGTTCATAGGATGTGTAAATCAGCTTTTTGAATTATTGCATGTTCACAAAATAACATGTTATTTCATAATTTGAATTATTACGTTCATAGAATGTATTGTAATGTTATATTTTGTCTTATGTCTGTGTTCACAGAACAATGTGTAATTTTTATATTTTGTCTACTTCAATGTTCACAGAATAATGTTATTTTGCCTTGTTTTATTCTATGTTCACAGAATGTGTTATTGTTTCTTGTCATATTGTATGTTCACAGAATAATGCATTAATTTGCTTCCTCTAATTTTAATAATGTCCACATAATAATGTATTACATGTATTTAGTCCTATTGTAAGTTCAAGGAATAATGTGTAACTTTATGTTTAGTAAAGTTACTCTTGTCTGTGAATGCCTTGCCACACTGTTCACATTTGAATGGTTTTTCTCCAGTATGTATTCTCATATGACTAGGCAGGTAGGACTTGTCGTAATATTTCCCGCATATACTGCACGGAGCTTTCCACGACACGCTAGTCATATCCAAAGGTTTCTCTACATAATCTGAAATGATATAACAAAAGTGGATATAATAAAATATAAGGCACTCGATGAAAATTTGTAAATGTGAACCAAGTAGATCTGAAATCAAGAATATCACAGGTGTACTTTGATGTAAATTTTGTAAAGCAGTCAAATTTGTTGAGGTTTCATGAAGAAATGTAGTACAGTGGCTTTGTCAGTCTTCCATAGATTTCAAAATCAATATATTTGGACTGAACAAAACTATTGTGGAAGGTGGTGGGGAGGTAAAATTGACACACTGACATTGTTATGGTCACATGATGATTCTCCAACTTTACAGATGCAGGAAGACAGACAATCCTCTGTGCATTATTATAAGCTGGCAACTGAGTTAGCCCCATCAGTGACCCCTCTATAAGCTAGCTGGATCATAAGCTTCCTAAAATAAAACAATCCAAAAACCTTGGTGAGATGCTAACCAACAGAGCAAAGCTTGTCTTTAAATATCAAACAAGATTTATTAATTCATAACCATACTTATTATTATATCATGTTTTACAACATTTAATACATGAACACTGTTAACATATATACAGTATATCTTTACACAGAGTAATTTGTAGTACACTAAAGTTTATTCTATAATTTACAATACTAAGCAATACCTTTGCACATCAACATGAATAGTTCTTAACTTTTAAAGTACCGGTGATTATATTCAAGAGAGGCAAGGAAAAATCTTAGCAAACTATTGCATGGCAATAGATGGCACTTTAACTAGCCTAACAGGACACTCACAGTTACTATCATAGTTAATTACCAGTTTATTGAATGCCAGTCTCAATCTTAGGTGGGTTGAACTTTTTACAGTTTCAATTAATTCTTTATACTGACTCTGGCAAAGTTGCAACCAGATCATTCTATGTACATTTTGTTACAACACATTTGAAAAGGTAACCGTAAAGGTCTAAGAATGGGTCATAATTATGAAGTTCAGATAGGTCTTCCTCTTAGCATAATCATGAAAAACATTTTTGATCAACATTACATTATTATTTATTTGAATGTGAAAGACAGCAAGTTGCTTCACTTTATACATTAAGAAATTGATTCCAATATTGACAAAAGAATGTTTGGGACATCTTTTCAGATCAAAATTATTAGATTTCGGTCTTTTTTAAAGCCTTTATACAACGGATTGCTTCACAGGCATTTGGATTAAAGTGTAATTAAAATTTGGTTTAGTATGGAAATAGTCATATTCAGTTGATGCTGTCTCATTGTATCATATACTTTTCTCCTATAATTCTTTCTCCTATAATTCGTGTCAGTTTCTTTTTTCCATCCCTTTTTTTATTTTCTCCAGTGATCACCAATATGTGTAACCATATGTTTTCGCTGGTTGCTGGAGTCGGAGAACGCTTTACCACATACATTACACACATATGGCTTTATCCCGGTATGACATTTTAGATGTGCAGTTAACGAAGATTTCCAGGAAAATGTACGAGTACAGAAAGTGCAATCATACTGGCCCTTCTCACATGCATTCTTTTTCTTCTGAACATCTGGAACAACTAGAACTGCCACTATCATGGCGTGAATACCCCCGCATACCACTTTGTCAGAATCAACAGTGGCCATTTAGAGCTCAAGGACAACCTCCCTGCCAAATCTGAGGTTACTAAGCCAGTGCATTGCTAAGTTATGTATTCTACATGCTTCAAATGTGAAAATGTCAAAATAAATACATTGCGGACAGGACATTCTTTAGCAATTGAGAAGAAAAGCTTTTTTTGTCAAGGTCCCTGTGACCTTGACCTTTGACCCAGTGACTTCAAAATCAATAGGGGTCACCTTATAGTCATGATCAACATCCATACCAAATATGAAGACTGTGGGTCAAAGGAATCTTAAGTTAATGGGTGGACAAACTTTTTGAAGTCAAAGTCCCTATGACCTTGACCTTTGATCCAGTGACCTCAAAATCAAAAGGGGTCATCTACTAATCATGATCAACATCCATGTCAAATATGAAGACTGTGGGTTCAAAGGAATCTAAAGTTATTGGGCAGACAAAGTTTTTGAAGTCAAAGTCCCTGTGACCTTGACCTTTGACCTGGTGACCTCAAAATCAATAGGGGTCATCTACTTAATCATGACTAACCTCCATGCCAAATATGACGACTGTAGGTCAAAGGAATCTTAAGTTATTGGGCGGACAAGCTTTTTGAAGTCAAGGCCCCTGTGACCTTGACCTTTGACCTGGTGACCTCAAAATCAATAGGGGTCATCTACTAATCATGACTAACCTCCATGCCAAATATGAAGACTAAGGGTCAAAGGAATCTTAAGTTATTGGGCGGACAAGCTTTTTGAAGTCAAGGCCCCTGTGACCTTGACCTTTGACCTAGTGACCTCAAAATCGATAGGGGTCATCTACTTATCATGACTAAACTCCATGCCAAATATGAAGACTAAGGGTCAAAGGAATCTTAAGTTATTGGGCGGACAAGCTTTTTGAAGTCAAGGCCCCTGTGACCTTGACCTTTGACCTAGTGACCTCAAAATCGATAGGGGTCATCTACTTATCATGACTAAACTCCATGCCAAATATGAAGACTAAGGGTCAAAGGAATCTTAAGTTATTGGGCGGACAAGCTTTTTGAAGTCAAGGCCCCTGTGACCTTGACCTTTGACCTAGTGACCTCAAAATCGATAGGGGTCATCTACTAATCATGACTAACCTCCATGCCAAATATGAAGACTAAGGGTCAAAGGAATCTTAAGTTATTGGGCGGACAAGCTTTTTGAAGTCAAGGCCCCTGTGACCTTGACCTTTGACCTAGTGACCTCAAAATCAATAGGGGTCATCTACTAATCATGACTAACCTCCATGCCAAATATGAAGACTAAGGGTCAAAGGAATCTTAAGTTATTGGGGCGGACAAGCTTTTTGAAGTCAAGGCCCCTGTGACCTTGACCTTTGACCTAGTGACCTCAAAATCAATAGGGGTCATCTACTAATCATGACTAACCTCCATGCCAAATATGAAGACTAAGGGTCAAAGGAATCTTAAGTTATTGGGCGGACAAGCTTTTTTGAAGTCAAGGCCCCTGTGACCTTGACCTTTGACCTAGTGACCTTCAAAATCAATAGGGGTCATCTACTAATCATGACTAACCTCCATGCCAAATATGAAGACTAAGGGTCAAAGGAATCTTAAGTTATTGGGCGGACAAGAAAAAACCGACGGCCGGACGGACGGACGGCCGGACGGACGGACAGCCGGACGGACGGACAAGCTGATTCCAGTATACCCCCCTTACAACTTTGTTGTGCGGGGGTATAAAAAGGAAAAGCAATGAGAAGTCTAATAATCAAAGAACAAGAAATTTTTTTATTACCTTATGAGTGTCATAATTTTTCAATTATTCAACATATGTAACATCAGTTTTTAATTACTTAACATTTGTGGCAATGATAAAAGAAGCTTCAAATAGTAGTAAAATATCTATAACACTGAACAAAGTCCATGTATAAAATTTCAATCATAAACTATAGTTTGAGATATTATGAAAGGGATACTTAATTTACAAATCAAAGACAGATTGATAACATCTTATCTGGTTATCAAGCCATCTTGTTATTAGGACATCTTATTGGGACACACAGATACAGTGACTTTTAACCTTATAATTATAACAGTGCCTTTTAAAAGCCTCAACTTCCCAAATGGAACTTTCATAATATCATGCATTTTATTTTCCCAAAAGTCTGAACTTTCACCAGCTTTTCCACTTTCTTTAATAGCAATTTTAGCGATAATTCTTCCCCAAATCAAGAAGATTTTAATAGACAAGCAATACTGGCATACAGTAAAAATTTGCATCATTCCCCATACCAACTTAGTTTTTTAGAATATTCCTGGTCTCTGTTATCTATTCTTGAAATAGGTTTAACATTGAAAACACAAAAATCAGATTTATACAAATGATGAAACAACATCTTGAATCCTTCATCATAGGTTCACTAATGGTTAAAACTTCCTATATCTGGTACTCTTAAAACAAACTTTGAACATTTCTATACTCATTGTGTACAAATATAGAAATAAATCTGTCATGTCAGAGGGCTTGCTTTGGCAAGCTGAAAGGTCTCTTAAAATTACTAATAACTTAATTAAACAAATCATTATGGCTAATTAAATTAAACTTAAATGTCATGTTTTGGTGTGCAACAAGCCAGCTAAATTAACTTTATGTGATATGTAGACACAGAACAATTTGGCATTAGATAAATGAAACATAGTTCATTATCATTACTTTTGGTTTATTATAAATATCTAGAAAAAGAAAAAAATCAACTCTTTTCAAAGTTTTATTTTCACAATAATAATACAACAAAATTTCAAGAAAAATGTATATCTTAAATATATTTTAATGTTACAAAATTCTGGAAACAAAGTGATCCCTCGGAAGCATTAATCACAACAAAATAACATAAGAATTGCAGACTCGGTTTGATTGAGTCTGTACATGAGGGATAATGAATAAGTTTCAACATCCCTCACCCCCCTAGCACCGGGTTTTAGCGGTACTATTTAAAACTTTAAATGCTGGCATCAATGATCCCGAAGGACCAAAAAATTTAAAATAAAAAAAACTGAAAATGAAAGACGGGGGCAACTTTTACGGGTCCACACGGCATTGGGAACCTCCCCTTTTTGAAGTACAAAATTCTGGAAACAAAGTGATCCCTCTTTAAATATATCAACTTTAAAGATATCAAGATGGTTTAAAACAAATACTCTGAACACAGAAATTTTACAACATGTACCTTATACCAGTACAACAATCACATTATCTCAATTCTTGTCCAACAATCACATTATCTCAATGCCTGTAAAACAATCACACTATCTTAATGCCTGTCCAACAATCACATTATGTCAATGCCAGTACAACAATCACATTATCTCAATGCCAGTACAACAATCACATTATCTCAATGTCAGTACAACAATCACATTATCTCAATGCGAGTACAACAATCACATTATCTCAATTCTTGTCCAACAATCACATTATCTCAATTCTTGTCCAACAATCACATTATCTCAATACTTGTACAACAATCACATTATCTTAATGCCAGTACAACAATCACATTATCTCAATTCTTGTCCAACAATCACATTATCTCAATGCCTGTAAAACAATCACACTATCTTAATGCCTGCCCAACAATCACATTATGTCAATGCCAGTACAACAATCACATTATCTCAATGCCAGTACAACAATCACATTATCTCAATGTCAGTACAACAATCACATTATCTCAATGCGAGTACAACAATCACATTATCTCAATTCTTGTCCAACAATCACATCATCTCAATTCTTGTCCAACAATCACATTATCTCAATACTTGTACAACAATCACATTATCTTAATGCCAGTACAACAATCACATTATCTCAATTCTTGTCCAACAATCACATTATCTCAATTCTTGTCCAACAATCACATTATCTCAATGCCTGTCCAACAATCACATTATCTCAATACCTGTCCATAAATCACATTATCTCAATGCCTGTCCAACAATCACTTTGTCATAATGCCTGTTCTGGCTGTGCAACAATCACATTATCTCAAAGACTGTCCAATAATTCTTGCTGTCAATTTTATGTTAAATGTACAACAGCATGTTTATTCATATTGTCTCTATCAGAGAAAGCTTTGAAGCAGACATTACAAACATAGGGTTTCTCGCCGGTGTGTATTCTGTAATGTCTCTGAAGATTCCAATTTCTAGGGAAAGATTTGCCACACATGTCACACTGGTGGGGCTTTCTTGCTGCACTATCTAAGTTACTTGTATGGCCATCACCATCTGAAGAAACTGAAAATATAAATACACATATCACAATGAGATATATGACTTCATTGTATATTTTTCTGCATTTTCTTATCCAATTTCTGTACAGGAAATCCTTACAAATCCTGACCACTGTTGACAGTAACATGTTTTACAACATGACAGAAAAGTGAACTAATCAAAAGTGAACTTGTAAAAAGTGGCAAATGTACAACAAGCAGAGAATTTACTTTACACAAAACTTTTATATTTCAAAGACTTGCATGGCAAGTTTAGGGCTTATGGGGCCAAACTTATTAATCTTAAATAAATTATAAATTAACAGATGTAAGCATTTAAATAAATTTGATACAAGAAGTTTAAAATTTGGTGATTTTTTGGATGGCACTTATTGACTAAAAGAAAATTAGGATGACATTTGTTATACATGATCTAAAAGTTCTTGAATCCACAAAAAAAAATGAAATTTCTATGAATGGATACAATTAACTTTGTATTGAAGGAAGTTTAAAATTCATATTCTTGGATAACAACAAACTGACTACACTTGATGGCTATAACAAACAGAATTTCCATTTTTCAAATTTTTTTATTTTTTTTTTGGCAAAATAGTACCAAGAACACAGACAGACAGACAGACAGACGGACAACATAAATATACACACATGTATTATATGTGTATAACATAGGAATGACGTCTAAACTAACTTTGCTAGAAATTCTAGATATAACGATTGTCTTCAAAAATGGCTTTCAAAATCCTCGGAATTTTTCCACATTTAAGAACCTTATATCTGTGTAGCATTAATTTAAATAGCATAACCTTAAGACAAAGAAACCTTACACAATGATTAAAGACACAATAAGCCTCAGGAATGAACTTTTTCCCCTTTCTGTAATATAAGGGCAAATACAAGTATATTATGCAAAATGGATTTCAAACATATTATGTGACACTTATCAATTGAAGAAAACAGTGTTGTAGTAATTTGTTCTACAGGGGTAGCAAAATATAAACAAAGTAGTATTTTGGTTCTAAATCACTATAAGTAATTAATAGCTGAAACACAAAAGAAGCAAAAGATATCTCAGCTATATGGCCAATGATTAAATATTTTTGAAAACTGTAACAAGTTACCTTTTTTTTTCAAAGAATACAAAAATATAGCACTGTTTTGCTTTAATGGGCCTTTAAATGACCAATAAAATTTATCATTTTGAAAAAGTTCTCATAATGGCAATCAGCAACAAAATCCCTCTTTTTGCACATCACCTTTACTGTAACTTCCAGTTCTTTTGACACTACTCCAGGGTCAATGTTACTTTAATGTAGTATTCACTTTGAACTTATATAAGAATAATTAGTGTTCCATGTAACAAAAAAAGCTCTATCATAATTAAGTAAATATTAATTTTATAGATAAAGGTGGACAGCTCCGTGCTTTCTCAAATTTCCTTTATCAGAGAAAGATTTGTTACATATGGTACAAGTGAACGGTTTCTCTCCTGTGTGCATTCTATAGTGTCTCTTCAGCTGCCAGTTCTTCGGAAAGATTTTCCCGCACACGTCACAAGGGAACAACTGCTCCTCCAGTGTTGTACAACCAGCACGTCGCCTGTTTTTATCTCCTGCAACCTGGCTGCTATCTGAAAAAATACAGAGCTAGAATGAGAAAAATAACAGACAAATAGTTATACAGCTGGAAACAATACTTCATTAATATAACAAAGATTTATTCCAGAAAATAAACATCATTAAAATGTAAGAAATATATACATGTATATATGTAATAATAAACAGAAACTTATAATACTCAAGTTACACATCCACAATAATTAACTAACAAACATGTATCAAACCCAATCAATCTTAAGCACTAAAACATCTAAAGCCTTCATTTCAAATCTTCCTTTCTTTGTATTTTTTTTATCTTTATACTTTTCTATTACATTTTCAATTTTGACTTAAAAGTTCAGCTCAATGATTTCAATTTTGATAGTATGACTAATCAACTGTTATCCTGCTTGCGGCCATGGACAAGGCCATTTAAGAATTTTAGCAGGGTATGGGTAAATTACATTATAAATATACAGGGTTATACATAGGAAAAAGAAAAGCATTTATCATAACATTAAGTTTTTATTATTTTTGTGTGTACACATACACTGTACTGTATAACATGCAGAAAGAATGCGAGGAAAAATCTTCACACTTGTGAAATGGTCTAATACTATTTTGTAAGTTGTTTTCAAAGATCCTGTATGTTGTAATTAAGGTTGTAAACACACTTAAGTGAAATTATATTTATGTATATAATTATTCTTCTAAAACAATTTTCAAACATCCAAGAATATGTTAAATAATTCTACTGTGAATGTTTAAACGCATTATATGTAATAATTAAAATATATACATTCATTTCTTATTGAAAAATTTCGCTTAGACTTTATAGAAAATAAATGTCTAATTATCTCCCTTTATTTACATGAAATGTAAATTTGGTATAATGCTTTTTGGAACTTACAATATTGATAAATCTTCATTTGAGCATCATAAATATGATATAACTCCATAAAAAAATTGAGTTACAGGATCTTGAAAATTTAATTATCTTCAAGGACACACATCAATGGAGAAGAAACAATTTCATTTTGTCACTATAACAACTGATGTATTGTTAAACTGCTGAAAGTTTTAAACCTAATCCAAAGGAATATGTTCTAGTATGATTTGAGTTATATGTCATAAGATTAATAATTCCACATATAGTAAACACACAACTGTAATTATGTCATATAAACACAAATTAACACATACATGATTGTACATATTTTCAATGTTTTTGTTTCAGAAACATTCCCTAGTTGTCATAACTCCCTAGTTGTCATAACTGGTCTGTAGACTACACAATATTGTACACATCATTTATATTTAAATTCATATGTTTTATTTTAGATATTTATATTCATATGTATTAATCGATGTTTTGAAAGGTTCCCTTTGTCAGAAAATGCTCTGTCACAAGTTTCGCACTTGAACGGTTTTTCACCAGTATGTATGAACACGTGTCTTTGTAGCCACGACTGATACAAGAAACTCTTCCCACAAAACGGACATTGATACTTCCTCCCGGTCGCACCCTCTTCAAGGTCGCCTGAAATAAAACAATATTATAAACATGAGAATGTTGTCCACTTTTTTTTTGCTGTTGAAACAGTTTGGAAAAAAAATTATTTCAAATAACATACAATGTGCCCCGTTTAAATCCTCCAATTCCTCAAAAATCTGCTCCCCTCCCCCTCCCCAACCCCTCTCACCTCTGCTGGGAATATAGTTCTTACTGAAAATACTCCAATCTTCCTGTAATTCAAATTGACCATATTCTTACTTATTTTTATGGCAAAATGTATTGAAACATTAGTTATCATTACATGCAGCAAAATGTTATTTTATTGAGAGTTGGACAAGTAAAACCAATTACATTAAGCTTGGTTATTTAGTAACACTTGTTAGTCTGTTTAAACCAGAAATTTATCAGTTATGAAATTATTTTATTGGGAAAATTTTACAAATATGACAAGATGTTTATTTTGAAAATTTTACAAATATTAATCCCTTTACATGTTATGTTGGAAGATTTAGGAACATAAATACTATTGGGTATTATATAACTTAAGTGACTAACTCTTTAGTATAACAACAGTTCATTAACATTTAATTAACAAAAAAACAAATTTCAACCTTTATTTATACAAATCGTTTAAAAAAAAAAAACAAGTCATTTTTTTATCATGTTACAGACCCCTGATGGTCAAAGGAAATTAAAATGAAATCAATACTGCTGTGTACAAACAACTTTATCAATGTCAAACCAAGAGCTTGTAACATATTTAACATTAAACAAATTTTACAAAAGAACAAAATCACAAGAGTTGCTGAAATACACATAGACTGTTTAAAGGAAACCAGTCAAAATTTAACAGTATGTGAGAAATATTTTACTGTTGCGTAAATAAGCAAATTTCACACATTATCAAAGGTTCATCGTGGTTGATATTCAAGAACAAAGCAAAAATAAACACCAGAAGAAAGTAACTTTCACTTGTGTACTCCAATTATTTTCCCTATGGAGTGTGGCTTCAACTTTTCTTTTTGTTTTTGTGTACTAAACTTCAATATATTACACTTATCACACATCATTACAACAGTAAGGATACAAAAAAATAACATTTTTGCAATAGACACAAAATACTTCCTTCACAAGTTTGAACACTGCAAAACAGACAGAAATTTTTATTTACATTAAATTATTTACAATTATTTCTAGTAAATATTTGGAAATTCCTTCTGTAATTCCGATGACTCACTGTTCAGCCATTACGAAAGTGATAAGTTTTTCCCATCAGCATAGAGCTAGGCCAGCCCAAACATCAATCAAGTCTAACCAGGCTCTATATAGTTGACTGACTAACTCTGAATCTTCATCTTGGTATACCCAAAACTTGAAATAGATAGTTCCAAACATGGAATCTGGACAAGTCCATTTGAAAACACATCAACAAGATTTAGGGGCTTAGAACTGTCCACTTTTAAAGATATGCACACTATACACATGTTTTTTCATGTTACTCTTCACTGAGAAGGCTCTACCACAATGTGTACAAACAAACGGCTTTTCTCCAGTGTGAACTCGCACATGTCGCTGTAACTCCCAATTAGAGCGAAAACTTTTCTGACAAAAACTGCAACATAGTTGCTGCTGGTGAGCGTTCCCTGAATTACCTGAAATGGAGAAAATAATTTTACGTAAAATCATTACTAAAATCTATACCATGCTTATAGCTTGAAGACTAAGTAAAGTTTAGAGGAAATTGTTCATGTGTATGGCTATTTTATCAACTAGTGTACATGTATAACATGCAAGTGTCAACAAAGTTCACACATTTGTCCATTCTGGTGGTGCTTATCCTTACTACTGACTACATTGAATACATATTCTTTTCCTATGTATGTATCAGTTTTTTATGATTTTATCAGAAATTTCTAGTAATTACCAATTAACTACATGCACTTTTTTATTCTATCTTTATTGCACAATCATATTTCAGTGTAGCACAAAAACAACAATGAAGATTTTTTAAAATCAAAATAACAATTATAATAAACATTCTTTGTTTTTCTTGTTTAAACACTGTACATGTGTTAATAGTATGTGTGTACTTAACATTTACAAGTCTACAAAAATTAGAACTTCAAATAATTTCACATTACATTTATTCATTTTGTTGATGGATAAATTCCTATTTTAAAGCAAAAAAAGATGTAGGAACAATGTCTATCGTGAAATTACAGTTTTGACTATTTTCATGAAATTCAAGTTTTGACTATTTTCATGAAATTACAGTTTTGACTATTTTCATGAAATTAAAGTTTTGACTATTTTCATGAAATTAAAGTTTTGACTATTTTTATGAAATTACAGTTTTGACTTTTCATGAAATTACAGTTGACTATTTTCATGAAATTACAGTTTTGACTTTTTTCATGAAATTACAGTTTTAACTATTTTCATGAAATTACAGTTTTGACTATTTTCATGAAATTACAGTTTTGACTTTTTTCATGAAATTACAGTTTTGACTTTTTTCAGGGCCTGTTTTCCTTTTATAGCTCTTCAAATCCCTCCAAAAATTCTTTAAAATCAAATTCTTTTTCATCAATTTGTTTCGTCCCCTTTTACAAAAATATTGTGTAATCTTTTTCCTGTATCTGTGGTAAAAATTTTGTGTAAAATTTTCATATTGATACAATCAAAGGTTTTCACCTTTTCCTTTTTCATGAGAAATAACATTTATTTCTAAAATTATGACTTATATAATACTAAAGAACTGAAAGACTTTGAACATATTTCAATTTTCCTAGCTATGTCTAATAATTAAAGAGACTTTGAACTGAATCAAACAACCTTATACAACTGTGTTCATAATCCATTGCACTTTTTCCAAACATTGAAGATAATCACAAACATATCCTAAATCTTTTTCTGAACCAATCAAATTATTAACGAAACATCAATTAAAATCACAAAACAGATGCTTTTTATATATGACAACATAAAAGTCACAACTTGGTACAGTATAATGTCATATCACGTGTCTTGAAACTCTTGTATTCTATCAAAATGTTTTGACATCATGTGCCGTTTCAGGTGACATTTTTGTGCCGTGGCATATTCACAAAACTGACATGGGTATGGTTTTTCTCCGGTGTGTCCCATTTCATGTCGCTGTAAAAGGGATGGTGTTCGGAATGACTTTCCGCATATCCCGCAGAAAAACTTGTTTTTTGATAAATCTGGACTGTAACCCAACGTGTTCCAATCACAAAAGTCTGAAATACAAAGTAAAAAACAAAAGTTTTAACATCTAGCAAAATTGCTGTTTCTCTTAGACATATATCCCTATGCATGCATAAATTGTTTAATTAAATGTATAGATCTTATATCATAAAGGTCATCCTAAACTTCCTGCAAAAACTTATCCTCATTATAATCATAACCAATGTATATTATTTTTTAACCCTGACCCAACTATTCTTGAAGAATGGACCAGTCCAGCTTTTCAATTTTAATTTAATTTTTAGGAATTTTAATACCAAAATCTTGAAATAATGAAGGACTCTAGTAATTGTCTAGCTCAGATGTATTCTATAGCTGGTTTACTAATCTGTTCTAGCAACAACCTAATTGCCAGGCCAATTATCTCCCTTGTACATGGAAAGATAGCTTGCAATACACAAAGTATTATAGGATTCAGTATTTTTATTTTAATGACTGAAAAATGATTTTAACCCATTACTTCATATACACGCCTTTTAACGCCTTTTTCACCCCCCCCCCCCTTTTGTTGTCTCAAATGATGAAAAAATGCCTTATTTAGGCCCCAAACACTTGTTTTTGTTTGAGAAATGTTGTTAAAAAAAGTGACCTCTTTTTCGGCGCGGCCCCCCAACCAAAAGATACATCAGGGGGTTGCCAGAAGGGGGATGTGCCCCCTTCTGTTTGGGGGGGTTTGAAGGGGGGCGGAGTCCCCCTCATCGCCAAGAAAATTTTGGACTTGTGAGAGGCTGTAAATGACCCCAGATTGATCATAAGGTAACGTGTAACCAACGCTGAAAAGCATTTGACTCTATCTCAATCCATTGAGAAGTTGCAGCACTTTGAAATCAATTTTGATGGAAAAAATCAAAGCAAAATAGTGATTTTTGGCAATTTTGAGATGTCCCCTCGTTGCCATGGTAACAGAAAATTTAAGCCTGAGCATGTTGTTGCAAGGGCAATGGTCCAGTCAACATTTGTGCCAAGTTTGATTAGTGTTGAAGCAGTTTTTATAGTATTATAGCAATTTGAACTTGTAACGGGAGACTTTTCAATGAAAACAGCCATTTTTCACAAAATGCTCATGAAGCAATGGGTTAATCCACATCAAAAATCTTTTAACAATATCTGTGTTCCAAATTTGTTTATAAACTATAGATTTCTTAAAACAAATATCATGTCACTGATGTGTCAGGGGTAATAATTCACTATAGTGATGCATGTCTGGGAAATTGTGATGTTTTATGTCCAACAGCTAAATTTACATTAGAAAATCAATGTACTAAATTTCACATTAAATTCATATTATTTCAAAGCCAATTAAGTTTATTTGAAGCAATAAGTTTCAAAATATTTCATTAAAATAAAATTGGAGTATGACCTCTTTGCAATGTTTTTCCATGTAAAACTAGAGCACCACAAAGGCAGGGCAATATACACCCCAATAAAGTTTATTTGAGTCATCATAAATTATCTTTTAACTGTTAAAACTGTTTCTGCATCCTAAATTCCTTTACTGAACTTTTTAAATTGTCTGAAAAATATTTCATTTAAATTGTCCTTATTATACTTCATATAACTTATGTAGAGTTCTACTAGGCAATGCTACATGCCAAATACTGGCATATACAGGCTGTTCTGACTGGTGGCAAAACCTTTTCACTTTCAGTTCCAGCAGGGTTAAAATCATGACTAATTATATCATTATGTATTCACATGTCTTGACACTCCTGTATTATATCGAAATGTTTTGACATCATGTGACGTTTTAAGTTACATTTTTGTGCCGTGGCATATTCACAATATCGGCATTGGTACGGCTTCTCTCCAGTGTGTCCCATTTTATGACGCTGTAAAATGGCCCGTGTACTAAATGACTTTCCACACATGTCGCAGCCAAACTTGTTTTTTGATAAACCTGAACTGTCACCCAGTATGTTCCAACTATCACCGTCTGAAATGCAAAGTAAAACAATAGTTTTAATCCTAGATTGAAAAAGTCTGGCAAGATGGTTTTATATCATCAGTATTGCTTGTGTAACATCCCCCAGCATCATTTCACCAAAATATATATTTTAAAGCCAAATAACTATTTGTTGTCAAAGTTTCTTATGCTGTCTAAAAACTATACGTGTAAAACTTTAAATGCCTTATATAACAGACTTGTAACATTACAAACATTTACCTTAAAATATCTGGACAAGGGATGTTTCGAAATAACAAGCCACCTTACAGTTACTTGTTAAAGACAAAACATATTCTCATTAATATTATATTAAGTTTAATTTTTATTTTACATTTTCAATTGCTTACTATGGTACTCTACTGAACTTCAAATTAAACACTATATTATTTTCATATTCAGAAACTGCACTGTGTATTGAAAGTACTATGAAACACTATAAACAGCTGATAGTGCCCACCTTCTATTTCAGTGGCACAAGACAATCATTTCAATGCTTGCATTTATTTCATAACCTACATGTAGCTAATTATGGGGCACATTGTTTTTGCAAATAGCAGACCAGAAATTGCCTCCCCCTCCCAGTATAGAGACAGCAAGTTTGTAAAATATAAACCAATAAAGAAAAGAATGTCTACGATTCAACAATGGCTTTAATCCAAATAAACAAAAAACATGTGAAATATATCATGAGAACAACACTTCATGTCAATTACACAAACCACAAGTAAATATATAATTGTAAAATAGATTAATAGTTCAAGTGTGAAGACTGTTCCAGTGGCAAAATTTTTGCACACATGTAAATCATATCCTATTTAGAAATATGATGTTTTCAATTTCTCCTGTCATACACTTGTTTATGAGCAAATACAACTGACTTCCTTGTAAAAACCTTGAACTATTGTAGTGCACCATGATGTTAGATAGATTGCTTATTATCATATATCAAACTATAAGTATCATTAATGGAACAAACTTCCACTAAATCTGCTGTTGTTGTTGATGTAAGATTCACTCTGACACTAATACAAAGGTTATATGGCATTCAATGGCAACTTTTCCAGCTTTACTGATAGAGGAAGACCTCCATGCATCATTTCAGACACAAAAGGGCACTAGAACCACCAATGTTACATGAAAATACAAGATTAAAACACACAGTGGTGAAAAACAGGTTGTTTGAAGTCAACAACATTTAAAATTTATATCTAAAGGCCTCAACAGAGGGTAGGATTTTGAAGTACAACACCAATTAAAACTGAGATGTACAGACAAATCTTAATGTGTGAAGGCTACTATTTCTTGATTTCGGAAACCTTAAGTCTAGATGTAAGGAATAGGACATGTTCTATTTTGAAAATCTTGTCGTACAGATTTTTACAGACCTCCCACAATGACAAGTAACATATAAGCAAATTATCTCCTGATAATGGGTGTAATGAATGAAAGTACAGAATAATTAGGGCTAAAAGGTAAACATAGTAGTAAGATGGGGTAAAAATGATGTTGAAAAACTCTTCAGGAGACCCAAAGTTGTGTTATGTTCGAATCCCAAATTATTCCGAAAATGATTATGTCACGGTATTGAGTTGTTCTAGGGGAGGGGAGGTAGTTTGTAGGCGGCCAGATAGCTTAGTCAGTAGAGCCGCAGTACGGTATTCCGAGGGTCCCAGGTTTGAGTCTCGGTCAGGCTTCACATTAAAAAAATATATATATATTTTTTTTAATGGAGGTGTTTCAATCATTACTCATGGCGAAAAAAAGTATTTAGTGAGTAAAGTATGTAAAGGATCAATGTAAAGGGATCCTTTTTAGGGGAAACCTCAGATGATTCTTACAGTGTAGAATTACTGTCTGAATGCAAGTGTTGTATAGCTTTGAAAATTGTACATCTTATCTCTAATTAGTGCTGTACAACTAAATCCTACCGTCTGTTGAGGCCTTAACACTTATATATCTGTCAAGAAATACAAGTATAAACTTTATAATACAATCTATTAACAAGTAAATAATATAATCTATGTAAGGCATTTTATTCTGGTAATTGTATAATGAATTGAATTTGTTGGATAGCAAGCTCTATTGCTAGTTTTATTATTGAAAGGACAAATCACAACACAGCTTAACTTATTTGTAATCCAAGACTCGCTGGTTAATTCCTTGGCATGGCTAAATTTCTCCGTAAAATTGTTCTTGGACATTGAGCTTAATATTATGAACATATTTCTCTCACTGCTGTGTCAGAAATGATGACGGATCAGTAATGATGCAAGTTAAGTAGTCAGTCACAGAGAAATTGGTTGTTACTTATAAGTCATCCAGAAAAAGCTGGTTTAAAGTTGATCAACCACAGAGATATGATCATAAAAGTGATATAAGTGGCATAAAAAACGTATCAACAACTTGTTAGACAGGATAAGGGACATTATATTACTTCCTACTTCTTTCCCTCCACCTTTCATTCATGAGTAAAATGTTTTTTCATTAGATGTGTTTTAAGATGACAATTCTGTGTGGTCCTATATTCACAATACTGGCAGGAAAATGGTTTCTCCCCAGTATGTACGACCATGTGCCTTTGTAGTTTTGCTGAGCTTGGGAAGGCCTTCCCACATTCGGTACACCGGCATACCAATACTGTGCCATCACGAGTCTGAACCGGAACTCTGACACCATATGATCCTGAAAACAAAACAAAAAGTTTTTAAATTCTCTTTAAAAAAATAACAAGCTTTTTCCACAGAACTAACAAATTTATCAACGCCCTTGTTTAAGTTACTCACAAATAACTTTCCATTTGTCCAAAAAGTCACACTGAAACTAAATTTTTCGCAACAACATTCTTTAAAATACACAGCCCTCTTTTTTCATTTAATAATGTACATTATGAAGGTAATGGGATTATATGACAAAGTATTAAATGTTAGATTCTTTAAAGCAGATGCCTCCAGAATCATGCTCATTTTCATGCAAGATTTTAAAATGTATTAAAAAGTCAAGTTAAGTCAAATGAACAAAGAAAGAAATTAACACATTGTAAACAACACTTAAAGAGCACAAAAATTACCCAGAATAGATCAGAATATGCAAATATGGCCCTTTATGTGATAGTCACACAGAAGGGCGATAAATACAAGAAAAAAAATTTTCTTCACTTTTGAATTGTGAACATTTTTACTTTTCTCAAAATCTTATTACATTTTCCTCAAGGCTAATTTTCCTTCAATAAATGTCACACTAGCTAAGATGGAAGGTCCATGGTTCTTTTTAGGTGCCCTGATGTGCCCTATATAATGCCAGGAGGAAACTGTCTCTACACTGTGATCACCTAGACATATCTATCACCCAATCTTAATGCATATAAGAGATTAAAAATAGATCAGAAGTATTTGGCTGATGATATGCACAAGCAGTACCGAAATTATTGAAATTATGGAGTTTCTGATTTCTTATTTTTTTTTATTCTTTTCATTTCAACTCTGCACAAGGAACATTTATCTTGTTTTTTTTATATATTCTTTATTATATTTATTATTTTCACTGTCTTTTCAGTCCTCAAAATAACATACTTAACTATATTAAAAGAACAAACAACATTCTAAAAAAAATCTGGGGAAACCACAATAACAAACCTATGTAACTAAAATGTTTTGTGCACCACTTAAGGTTATGCAAAATTATAAAATAATCACCCATTTCATATACACTGTCATGTATTTAAAACAATCCACAGCTTTTGTTCACACTTTTTGTCTTATGTGCCACACTATAAACTTTATGATAAAATAATGATAGTCACAAAGATAGGTAATCTTTATCTACATATATCACTGTCAGCCTTTAGCCTGCTGTATTACCAGAATGGATTTGCCCTACTTTGATCTTAGCACAGTCCATTTAAAGTTAAAGGAATTCCAGTGTTTAACTACAAAAATTGAGCTGCCAACAGTATAGAGCCTGGTCAGACTGCACTGATTATGAGATCAATGTAATTGCCCATGTTTATTATTAACATGTCTTTTCAGGTTTTCTTTCTGTGATGAAGTATAGTCACAATAGTTGCACCGGAATGGTTTTTCCCCGGTGTGTATACGCATATGTCTCTCCAGTTTGGCTTTACTGGTGAACACTTTACCACAGAGGCTGCATGGGTTGTAGTACTGTGCAGGAAAATTCACTCCTGTCAAGTCACTTCCATCATACGTATCTGAATAAGATAAAAGATGTTATTTAAAAGGTGTTGAAAATTATATAAATTCAATACTTCAATGACTAAATGTTCACCTAGTTTACAGAAGTTCAGTGGTTCTACTCAGATGCCCGTTCATACCTGAATAATACACTAAGGGTATCTGGTCTTCCTTCACAAGTTAAGCTGGAAAGTCCACATTGTAACCTTATAGCAAAGCTGTGACATAAAATCTAATAAAACAAATAAATAAACAAACAAATTATTCTTTCAGAACAGAGTTATTCTACAATTTATTTCAAGAGAGTGATATATTTGAACTGTTACTAGGTATAGTTCAAGTCTATAAAAGTTAGTATAATTATGTACATTCTGTAGTGAGGACATTGCCAGTGAATATAAAGCTATTATGGACAGTACAAAGAACGAAACTGAAAAAGTAATGTTTCAAAATTTTTAAAGAGCCTGCTTTAACTAGGAGTTGAAAATTTCATAACAAAACTTTTTAGACTCTTATACTTTCTTCAAAACTTGTATGCCTTTTCAAAAAGACAATTTTTGTTACAACTATTTTTCAAATATGTCAATTAGTAACATGACTTTAAAGCTTATGAGACATTTTTAATCTACAAAGTTTGTTAATTTTTTACATTGCAAACAGAGATCATGGCATCATTCAATTTACTAAGGGTTAAAAGAATGCGGACATAAGGGGAAAATGTTCAGAGGAAAATTTCATTTATTTAAACATAACTAACTGTCACCTTAGTGCAAGTAACACATAATCCGTTACTGCACAAACATGACAAAATGTTTTGTTTGCTGTAATAATTATACAGCATTTTGGGTCATACATTTCTAAATATATACAAGTATAATATACTATGAAATAAGGAAGAAATATTAACATATCATCAGTGAAAGCCAGCGCCTTTGCCCATTAAATACTTTGAAATAGAAATTAAACGCATTCATTTCAACTTAATATGCATCTTTTGTTTTTTATGTTACACATATTTTCATTGGTCCATCCCTGGTGGTTTCAAGTGTATTAAAGCAACATGTTTCTTCAGGTTACAAAGCTGGTTACACGCGTAGTCACAACTTCTACATTTAAATGGTTTTTCCCCTGTGTGTATAAGCAGGTGTCTCTGAAGTTTCGCCTTGCTTGTAAAAACTTTACTACAGTGGCTGCACGGGTTATAGTACTGTACGGGAATATTCGCTATAGCAGAGTCTCTTCCTTCATATGTTGTACCTGAATCAGATTGAAAAATAAATAAATAAATGAAAAGTGTTGAATATTAAATTGCTGTTTGTTTTCTCAAAAAGTACTGTTTTGTTAGAAGACATAACACAAAACTGATGTTTCAATGGTTTATTAGCCATTGGCCATAAAGCTGTTATATGTTTCAATTTAAATCTCTTAGCAACTTTTGGGCATCAGTGAGAAACTTCTAAGAGTATCAAAAGAATAAAATAAGGAAGATACTTTCCCCTAAAGGCCATACCTTTTGCTTTAAATGGCAAAATATATGCCTAAACCCCAAAATATTTGGCTAAACCCACAAAATAGAAGGCTAATCCCAAGAAATACATAGCTTAACCATGGAAATATATGGCTTAATCTTAAAAAAAACAAGCTTGGAGTTAAACATACTCAAGACTCAAGCCATACAGTTTTATAATACTTTTATTTACAGGCTATATTTAGTTTAGCAAGTTTAAGGAAAACTGTAAGAAAATAAAATTGCTGAACGAACAGCTTTTGCTTATTACTATAACGTCTTGTATCTATAATATTCTGATGTTCACGTTCACTGAATTCCTAAAATACATTTAAACAAACCCTTTTTCTTAATCATGAACAATGACACAACACAATGGTCCAATTTTCATTCATTTGAGTAAATGTACACAGATTTTCATTGGTTCACCCATTCCCTTCTAAGATGCACTGTAGCCACATGTTTCTTCAGGTTACAAAGTTGGTTAGAAGCATAGTCACATTTTTTACATTTATATGGTTTTTCTCCCGTGTGAATTCTAGCATGGCGTTTTAGCATCCATGCACAATGGAAGAACTTCCCACAAACAAGGCAGGTTCCACCTAAAAATACAGAAAATTACTTAGCAATATAAATTTCTCCATTTTAATATCTATAAAAATCTAAATCAGTAAGAATGCCAGTTTGCTATTTTTCACTTTCCATGATTTAATGATTTAACATCAAAGACCATGCAGTTTACATTTAATAGTGTACATAAATGAATTATTTTTTTAGTAACATAATATATTATACTATAGGACAGGGTTCAAAGGCCAATGAGGAATAACTCACTTGCAAAGTACAAATCACTTACTGTATAGCCTGTAATAAATCCCCCCCCCCCCCCCCAAAAAAAAAAAAATTAATAATAACACCCCAACTATTTGACAAAGAAAACAAACTGTGTTTCAAAGACAACAGCAAATTATTATAAATCAAAAGCAAAGGAAATTAGCTCAAGTTAAAAAATTTAATCACATCTTGTTATTCCAGCATAATTATATAATCCAGTGGAAAATATTAGTCAAATACAGTACACATTGTTTTTATTTTGACAATACATGCGTATTCAACTTTTTTGTACCTTGATAAACAGAAAAACATATTTTTTACATCACTTTAAGATTTGCACAACTTAATAAAACTTTTCTAAAAAAAACGTTCAACTGATTACACAAGTTTTATAATTGAATGTACATAAATATTTCCACAATCTATGTCTGGTTCAATTTTTTTCCAATGCTTTATTTTTTTTTTTCATATACATCTATTATCACTATGTATTTTGGTTCGTTAATTGCCCAACATTTTGATTTAAATGTTGTCCTACAATATGACTTTTCAACGAATTTTTCTGGTTGAACCCTTTTGAACAGTAATTACAAATGTACGGTTTCGCTCCGGTGTGTATCCTCACATGTCTGTCCAGAAACCATTTTCCTCTGAATACTTTTCCACAGAATGGGCAAGAATGCCCTCTTCCCTCGGTGCCTATTTGAGCTTGAAAAATTTCTTCATTTCCACTCATTTGAACAAAGCCATCAAGTGCCTGGATGTTTTCCGAGCCAATACTGTTGCCGCCCAATAGATTGCCAACCCCACCAAGTCCAGAGCCGATCTGAAGGTCACCTGAAAATGTCAAGGTCAATTAGATTCTTTTTTAAGTATTATCCTAAGATCTTATGGCACATTAATCCTTATCAAGCTAAATATTCTTATATAGAAGAGTCCATCTTTTGATCTGGACAAAACTGTCTTTTTTATGAACAATTTTGAAACAGGTCAAATATTGCAGACCATGATCAGCCGGCACTGACATGCCAGCTAATTTTAGTCTGCTCTCGTTAGTGGTAGTATGGGTAAAAACAGTTGCCACTAGTAGGGTAAAGGGATAATGAAATTGTTTCTAAATATCAATGACATGTTTACTATACAGTCATGGTGAAAACAAAAATTTACTGCAAATATTTTCATATATTATGACAAACAACAACTTGCATGATATTTGTAGAAATTGTTTTCATTTCCAGCCTGTAACTTATTTCTGACAAGACATTACCTCTTTTCTCATCATTTAAAGAATACTGGATATTCATATATCATTCATACATTTTCTTTACAAATCAGCGGTATATTCATAAATGAAATAATCAGACAAATGAAGTCATGCTTTGAGACAGTGAAATTATTCTTTTATCCATTTTTTTGCTATTTTGAAAAAAATCTATTCCCAATAGTTTTAAACCCCTGACAGGGATAGATATTGATAAAGAGCACAAAATTTAATATTCAGCACAAAATTTTTATTACTACCCAAAACTGACAATGTTTAAGAAGCAATAGCATAGATATGTCTCAAAAAACAAAAGAATCTTACAACATCACAGGATTCTATTTTACCAATCATACAGACTGTTTTATACACTAATAATTAACTACATATGAATTGTTAAAATAATTATTTATAAGTTCATAAACTCAAAGAGACCCAAAGAGGTCGCAAAAGTTTAACTGATCATCAGTGTAAAATTCTAGCTTTTAGAAAACAAATTAGACCAATGAAAGAAGTTCATAGAATGGTATAGAAAATTAATATGTTCATAAACTCAAAGAGACCCTGAAAGAGGCTGCAAGTCTTAACTGATCATCAGTCTAAACTCCTTGTTTCCAATTGGTAGTTTTAGAAAAACAGTCATTTGAATCAGACCAATGAAAGAAGTTCATAAATAGACTAGGTTACAAATTGAACAGTCAAGGTAACAAAACTCTCAATTATTAATCAATCTAAAATTCTAGTTTGTGATTGTAAGTTAAGTAAATAGTCATTTGAATTAGACCAATGAAAAAAGTTCATAAATAGACTGGTTTATAATATTATTCGATGCAGGGCAATCTCGTACACTTGAAGACATTTAATTGTGAAGTGTACAATACAGTAAAAGCCAGAAAACACATTTCAAAATGTATCTGTATAAAAACCTCACACCTATATACACATAAATTTTGAAACCAGAATTCAATTTATTGTAAAGACCAATTATACCCCAGAAATGCTTTTATTTTTATTTCTCAAAAGCTTTTTATTTTTGGTGTATTTCTATAGTTGTTAAAACGATATCTTGGGCCTAGTATCTCAACCATCTTTTTCTTCTGTTGCTTTATGGCATTTAGTACAGTTTAATTGGGAATTAATATTTTTGTAAGGATGTCAAAATAATTTTGCTACTTTTATGACACATTATTATATGCACATAATATTATAGTGCTACTTTCATTATTTAAATGTAAAATTCCTGCCTGCACTTTCTAAAATAAAAATGTATAAATTTCTGAGGCACAATGGGCCTTTAACATCATTGCATTTAACATGAAAAAATTGTAACAAATAAATTTTGTAAATGACAACACATAATATTAAAACATTGTAAAGAAATCTATTCTTATTTTTACAATTTCAGTATATGTATGCAATTTGAAACAATTACAAAGTTTAATACAATTATTTGTACAGAAAGAAATTAATTGTGTTTCTAATTTCTTATCAACGGAGATATGTAAGTCTAATAAATAGAAAAAAATCTACAAAAGTAAAATGCCATTCTTTTTTAGTATGAGGACTTGTTTAAATGAGTTACATCTTTTTTGCGTCAGCGACCTCAATTTAGTGAATTATCTGATATTTCAACCAAAGTAAATAAATAAATTTTTTCATGACTTAACTTGCCTAGTCAAAAGTCACAGTGAAAAATTTCAAAATTTACTTTCTTGAACACAATCCTTAAACATATTTGAGCCGCGTCACGACAAAACCAACATAATGGGTTTGCAACCAGCATGGATCCAGACCAGCCTGCGCATCCGTGCAGTCTAATAAGGATCCATGCTGTTTGCTTACCAACTCTATTACAAGTAGAGAAACTGATAGCAAACAGCATGGATCCTGATCAGACTTAATTGGGAAGAGGCCTAAGCCTCTTGAATTTGGGGGAAATTATTACTAAAATTGCTAATCTGGAAAGTAAAAAAGCTGATGTAAATTCAGATTTTAAGGAAAACTGCATGATTTCATATAAAGTTTCTATTTGGAAAAGGTCTTTTACAGACCTAAGTCATGTAAGGAAAAAATTACGTAAATATCGTCTTTTCCTAAATAATATTGCACAAAGATTTCAGTCAGGATACAAACCCTGACAACATTTTGGCACCAAACACACTCGTGGGAAATCTCCTTGTTCAAATAATATTTTGATCAATACTTTTCATATCAATGGATGTATTTCTATCAGAAAACACACAGAGAAGACAGCAAGGTTTATAAGTAAAGTCTATAAGCACTCTGAGCAAGTTTTCGAAAGCTTTCTGTTGCTGATGTCTTTACCATTAGCTTTGTTCTTATCTCAATGGAGTTCCACACCATCATCAATTTATGTATTCACTATTGTTCAAGGTGAGTGATTTTCCAGTGGTGAACTAAACCGAAACATAACAAAGATCTGTTATCCATTACAGGATAAAGTTATTCGTTACAAGTCCATTTTTTTCCTATAATGTAATCCCATATGCATTTTCAGATGGAAAGACTGATTTGCTGCATAGTCGCATATTTCACATTTATACGGTTTCTCTCCAGTGTGAATTCTAAAATGACGCCTCAATAGGTAACGATTGGAAAAATTCTTCCCGCACAAATTACACGGAAAACCTGAAATTGAAAATAAAATTAACCATGTTTATGTTATCAACAGGAACAAATAAATATCAGACATGCATTTCTTATTCTTTTCTACTTTTCGCTATATAGAAAACACAATTATTACAACATCAAATAAATTCTTACAGAAAAATTCTGTCCTTGCGAATTGTTTTATGGAATTTAGTTTTAACAACTTATACAAGCAATACTTACTAATCATGAATTTTGTCATGCAGGATTTTCTTTTGGAATGACTCATTTACACATTCAAAAATTTTTCACTGTTTCCAAGTAACTGGCTGTAACTGACCTCATTATATATTTTTAGTACCCCAAATTAAGTGATTTTGTTATACATATATTCAATGTTCATTTAAAAAATTAACAAAAGTATATCTCAGTCACTTCAGGGATATTAAAGGTACATTATGCCTAAGTAACAAATTTACTTCTTTAGAAAGGGCAAACAGGAATTTATATTTTAGATGCTTGTCACCTGAAGGAAGTAGCATTATATGTGAAACAATTTGTCATAAATGTAGTAAAATCTAAACAAATTAGTACTTTGACTTCCATACAAAATATTCAATCACTACAACTTAAATAAATCCTAAAAGGTAACAGAAGCAAAAAAATTGTTTCGGTAATTGGCCAATTAGTAAATTTTTGAAAGCTATTAAACACCAAAAAAATAAAAGGCTTTTGAGAAATAAAAATAAAACAATTTCTTAAGCATAATGGGCATTTCAATAAAATCATACCAATGACAAAGCTTCAATCTCAAACCATTTTTAATATTCAAAACTCAACATAGTATGTTTTGTACAATATACAATAAATTTATACAATATACAATGAATAAATACAGTATACAATAAATAAAGCATAGTAACCATAATTACAAATTACTATTATTAAACCCTCAACTAACAAAATATATTAAATGAACTCATCCATCTTTCAATCTGGATAAAAACAGTCATTATTTCTAGGGGGGAAATTAAACAATATGTTCCATCTGAGAAGTGAACAGTGCAAACCATGATCAGACAGCACAGCTGTGTCAAAGCAGTCACTGCTAGCACCAAACCAGTAATGCTAAATAGATGTATCTAAATTGGACTTGCCCATCTTTTCAGTCTGGACAAAACCGGTCATTATTTGTAGAAAAGATTTAAAATATGTACTGATGGATTAGCACTGGTTGCATTGGTAGTCGGGACTCGGTAGCTACCTGCTCAAATCAGTTTTTTATTCTTTCATATATGACAAAATTAATCTCAGTTTAGAAATTACAAGGGCCTTAGTGGTTATTGGTTTCAGTATTTCAAAGGTAAATTTTACTGTTCTAAAACAAAATTAATATTACAGTAAAAAAATCTTGTGTTCTTATTCTTACTAATTAGTCGTGAAAAAATCACTTAACCATTGTAAGAGAATTCATTTTATGACATACCATACACTATAATTATGAATTATATTTAATTTACTTTTTTGTGGACATGATACTTTTCCAAGATAATCAAAATTCAGTTTTTCTACAATTAACTGTTGACAGAGGGTAGACCTAATACTATAGAATGTGAAACTTCATTTCAAGTTACAACACCTTCTAAGCAATATCAACATGCATAAAATCACTTAATAGTTCCAAACAATGTAAAAACATGTTTTCTGACAGTAAAGAACACAGGACCAGATATGTTGGGTCTGTAATATACAGTATACACAAATTTGTACCTTACTTTATACAAGTCATCAGTTCATCAGAAATTGACGGTCATTTTAAGCGAATATTCAAGTTCACATTCTCGGTATGTATAAAATTTTACACATCTGTTTTCATATGAACGACCATATGCGAGTTAAGATTCTCTCTCTGATTGAAACATTTCTGACATATGCTGCACTTGTACGGTTTATGACCAGTGTGAATTCTAAAGTGGCGCCGTAAATGCCATGAAGAACGGAATTGACGGCCGCAAACACTGCACGACTTTCCCATCTGCTCCTCTGGTAATACTGTTGAACTGTCCCTGCTACGTGCCCACTCATGGAAATTTGTCGACTGTGACAGCAGACTTTCAATACTTGGACCTGAAAGTTTGGAGGTTGAAAGGTTGGAGACTAAAATCCCAGCGTCTGAAAGGATAAAATCTATGTTTTAATGAAATTTCTGTTTCACTTCTGCTTTCAGTGAACCTAGACACACATAGAAATCTGGCAAATCTGTAAGGAACATAAATAAATTTCATTAGTTAATTGAAGCCAATATCAGCAAACTATGGTCAGTGTAGAAATAGTTCTAAATACAATAGTAAAACTTATTGAAATTAAACCTCCTTTCAACTTGTAGCGTTCTTACCAAGAACAATTAAATTTTTCAAATTGACATGAAAAATAAGTTGATTTCTTCTAGGTCAACAACTGTTACCCATAAAAAAACTACTGACTCGAATCCTTGTATACATCCTGCAATGAAGCTCAAACCTCACACTCCCCCCCCCCCCTACCCCAAAAAAGAAAGGCCATGCATAATTCAACAACTATTATGCTTCCCAACCTTGCAGTATACAGTTGTGACAAACAAAAATTTTCCTTGGTGTTGTTTTTCAACAATATTGCTTACATAACAATTTTAGGTAACAAAGTTTGTGATCAGGAAACTTCAAACTGAACTACCTGAAAATTTATATGTCAAGAATCTGCAAATTTTATTTCATATTTTGTTTTTCATTGCCCTTCAGGGAACACAACGATTTAGCAGTCATTTATGTAACAGCATCATTTTATCTTTGAAACACACTAGAACACCAAACAGACAAAGACGACTCCACAGTTAAATATTTCCTTTAGCCAGATCAAATCAACTGTAATTTTCCGATTTCATAACAAAATTGTATCAAAATAGCAAAATATGCATGATGGATTAAAAATCCTGTAACCAAATTAGCCAATTCATTATTTCTGTAGCAAAATAAGCCAATTCATTATTTCTGTAGCCAAATTATCATAATTATCTGTTGCTAAATTATGAAAATCTTAGCAAATACTGGCAGTGAGTGAGCCCTTGAAAAGCATGACAAAAGCAGTTAGAAACATGGAGAGATTATTGACCCCATGTTGGCTTCTATGCCAAATATCAATAAATCTAGCAAATTAATATAAATACAGCCTTTATCAATGTCTTCTTTTTTTGTCAAAGTTGTTAAAATACACAATAGAACAGATCATATATTAGTACAGATGATCAATTTCTGGAAACAGAAGAATAATAGCATCAAAAAAAGACATTATGATAATTTCATAAACATTAATGAGATATAAAAGAACATGACTGTTATCAATTAAAAATAGGGTATCATTCAAGAATGTTGTCATTTTTTAAAAAGAAAAAACACAAAACAACCATTTTTTGGTCAGTATTTATTAGTTCTATTCTTATCCTTTTTTTCAAAAGAGGAATGTAATTTGTTTTATGGGAAACAGTGTATGTAGGGGTTCAAAGGCAAAAACGTTTATTTGTTACATTATATAATGCCCCAAAAACACACATGTATTATATATCTACCAACTGTCAACAGCCTGAATCATTTCATTTCTGTTTTATTACCTTGTTCATTTATTTTCACATTCATGTGCATGAACTTGGGTTACATATACATTGTACATATATTAGTCTGCCAGTTGTTATATGGCATCAATAAGGAACATGTTTTCATGAGATATTTAAGTATATAAACACCTAAGTTGTTCAAAATAAACAGGGGCTCCTTCTTTCATAACAACACAATGTCATCCAACCTCTGCATTACTTCTGTTGTTCTTTTTCTTATGCATTGTTTTATTTTATACATTATCATATAACCATATCAAACTGGATTACGTTTTACTTTCTTCATAACTTTCGTTAAATATTTGACTTAAACCGGAGTATATTGTAAATTCTTACAGCATAACACATTTCTCCTAGTCACATACATAACACATAAAAGATAAACTTATAACATGGAATAAATTTTCAGGATTCAGGGGGTGAAATGGGGGACTTTGACTTGTTTCCTAAGCAATTACTGGCATAGTAAATTAAACACCGATGATATCATTTCATTTAAAGTCAATGTCATAACACATACAGACATCAACCATATAATTATGTGATTATATCCATTTTTTTTCCAAGGTAATTGACCATTATCTTTAAATATTCATAACTAAAACATGGAAAAAGTTGAAAATGAAGGTGTTTCATCTATCAACAGCTTGTATAAATTCAACCATTTTGCATGGATTATTATGTATTCCAGCATTTCATTTTAATAAAATATTTTCAAATTGATGACACTCTAATATACTGTTTCGTAAAATAAGTAGATTCTAGAAATGAGATTTCAGAAGAGACAAGATCATACATTGGGCATATTTCTAGGAGCTGAACTGGTTGGCAACAGACAATAAATCAATTATATTATAAATTGTAGAGGGAAAATGCCTCAGTCAAGAACAATGAAAAACAGTAATAGTTGTGCAAAGGTTGACACTTCTATATTACAGGACAATTTTCACAGTTGCTACACATACACAGTATGAAAAATCTACAAGTATTGGCATTTCCAAAAATGCTAGGTATCACCATTCAGTCAGGTATTTAAACATTTTCTTTGATAAATAGACTCCTTCCTGAACAATAATGTTCCCTTTTTTTTGAGAACCATTTCAGAGCCTACACACTGGTTTTGAGCTTTGTACATGAAGAAAGTATTTCTATAAATATTGATAACTAACAAGGAATATGGCAGATGCTGTGCTCTGAAGTCACACCTTGTTGAGGTTTTTAGTTGTCCATTTTGTTATATTGTATTCAATTCTCCATTCTGATTGACTAAAGGCAGGTGGTGTATGGACCCGTAGAAATGGTCAAAGCTTGTTAATTGTATATGATTCCTTCCAGGAATAGCGACAATAAAGGTAAGATCCGTGAGTGTCTGTCTGTTCACCAGAATATCAATCTTAACCTCTGAGCAACCATATATTCAAGTGGCATCCAAGAGCATCACTGGCCATAGAGACAATTTATTTACTCTCAAAATACAGAACAAATGGTATATTGTAGTTGGCCACTTAAAATATAACTAACTAACAAATAACTGAGCTGAAGTCACATTATAAACTATTAGATGAAAATGGCTAATTTCCAATTTTTTGCCGATTTTCAAAGAATATAGGTATTGACCCGTATGATGCATTTTTCAGATGCCTTTATCAAATCTGTAGGAAATACAGGCAATCCACATGGGCTGAAACTTCTAAAAGAGTTCAAAGGGTTTTCTAACTTTCTTAAACAGACAGGCCATGACAGTCATATGACACAAATTTGAAAGCGGATCATAGAACAGCAAATTTTTCAAACTGAGAGATTTTCCAGAGGAGTGGATCATAATCAATGACAACAGACACCGTATCATGATAAGTCTCTAAACCTGCTCTTGTGCTCACTTTTAAAATCAGATCACCTTCTCTCAGTACTTATAAAAAAAGATTAAACTCAAAATAGTCATGGACATTTTCTAAATTGTAAGAATGGTGAATTTATACAAGCTGCTGAAAGATTGAGAAGTCTTACAGGGGTTACATGTAAGAGGAAAGCCACTAACCTATCAATCACAGAATCTTCCTTCATTAAATGGCTAAACACTTGTTATATTCTCAAAGACATAAACATTAACAGTTGGCCATAACTTCACAAGGACTAAATATTAGATGTAAAATGTTGTTTTACATGTAAATAACATATTTAAATTCATCAAGAAAGGACTAAAGCATAGAATAATTGTCATAATTATACATAGATAGCATTCAGTCATGTTGTATTCCATCATCATGTGACTACTACTTTTGAAAACTTTTGTCACTTTCCTATCACCCAAGCAATAAATGATTTTTTGGAATTTTGACCAGTTTATTATCAATTACTAGAAAGACAGACAATACAAAGAGCACCTACCGCCTGCGGTGTTAACACTCTTCTGTCAGATATTTGTCAGATATTCTAAGTTGAAAAGGGGCATAACTCCAAAAATATTCCTTTCAGAGTTAGGCCACATGTTTAACAACTATTATTAAATTATGTTGATGACTTACAAAATGTTTGAATAATAGGCTACATTGAAGTTTTTGCACAATGACAACCCCGCAGTGACCATAATAGCTCAACCTTTTCTTTGAAACGGACAAAACAGCCAGAAATTCCCTTACCTGAGGACCCCTTAATCCCTATAAGTTAATTAAAATACTTATTTGGAAATTTCTGGATAATCCTAAGTGAGTGATGCGGACGGGACAATTTAGTCAAATCACATTTTGCCAACCCTGACATTAAACAAATATTTATCATTCTAACAAAGCAGCATTCTTTCAGACAAAGCAATAGCAAGTGGTCAAAAGTGTGATGGAATACAACATTGGTATAAATAAGCAAAACTTGACAAAACTTGTCAATATTGAAGAATCAGTTTTGTACAGCCTTGATCATCTACATTACATATATACTGTAACTCTTCATCAAGTATACACATTTTTCTTAGCTAAAAATATTATATTATTAAGTGCTAACAATTGCAAATCAGTTGAAATTTCGAGTCAAATAATTTGTCTTTGCAAATCCGTTGAATTTTGAGTCAAATAATTTATCTTCCTGTTTTTTCAAGCATAAAACCAATATTTTTGGTTGGGGCCACATTCATTGTAACAATCTAAAGAACAATATTATATACAGTACTCAATCAGATGATGATCTTTGCCTGCTTATCACATAACTGATTCTTCATAGCAACAGAAAACAATCTCCAGTACAGTAGTTTCTATACATATATTCACAACCAAACTTTATATAACATTGTATTTTGTAGCAAAAAATGTCTGCAGTGAGCTTTTAGTTTAGTACAAATTGTAACAATACTTGTTACTTTGAATTTTAGTTTGCAAAAACTTAGTTGTTGTTTTTTTAATGTGTACATCTTGAAAATGTTCAGTATCATGCGTATGTATCAAAGAAAGAAGAGCTGTTCCCCAGAAAATGGTGAGTGAGTCATACAATGTACATGTCTAGACACCAAGTTGCAAACAGTGTCTACAGTGGTTCATTGTAGACCTTAATAAAAGTAATTTTCACAACATTAATTACCATTCTTTTTTTGCCCAATTTAATGGTAAACCAAGTCTGAATACTGTAACATGATGGGAATAGAGTATCTATATAAATAGATTACACATTCAAATATTAATAGGGGAGAATATAACTTATAATAAGAGCTCAAAGAATTGAAAACAAAAGCCATGCTAATTATAAGACACCTACCTTCTGCTACACGATGTAAGTAAATAATCTACATCACCTCTCCACATCATCATAGTGAGCAACACATGTATATACTGTTTGCCCTAACTATTGGTTCTAGGATGTCCCCACAAAAATGATTTTGTGTACAGGCAAATTGACCACTGACCAATACAAAATTTATACTAAGTGCCATAAAATACATGTTACTCATTAAAATTTGTCATTCTTTAAAAGCAAACTATCTTAGACTAGAGCTTAATCACATGACTTTTTTGTGATCTGTGTGGGGCAGAAAACCAATACATAAGACGGTCCACATAGTATTTTCACAATTAGCTTTTTCAAGAAAATACTATCCAGAAATCTATTCTCCATACAGATCACGAAGAATCAAGGGCTATAAGCATTGTATGTCAATACTAAAATGTAAATGTTCGGACACAAATCAATTTCTAGGTCAAATAAAAGAACATTTTTATTTCTTTAAGAAGAAATCAAGTTATAACTTGCATAAATTTGTATAATCAGTGGTCAATAAGAAAAAATTCATATATATGAGATATGTAAATTCAATAAAAGCATCTCCTGAAGAACAGCCCTTCTATATTTGAGTACATTTATCAGAAACTACCAACCAAGATTGTTTTCTGTTAACTATCTCCTTTACATTCCCATACAGATCAACAATAAAGTTTACTTCATGTATAAACAGAATGGAGTTTTGATTTAAACAGTTGGACAAATATATTTCATTCTGTGATATTTTCAGTGTATTATAATTATGTAACAAATTTAAGTGGTACTATTTAAGACTTTATTAGTAGTAGTATGTCATAACCAGTTACTGTTCGTAAGGAAAGGCTTAAGAATTGGAGCATAGCTCTGTTAGAAGGTAACTCAGAGTTACAGGACCTGTCCAAACCAACTACTTTCAGAAGTAACTTAATGCATAAACTTGACCAAAGTGTGACTGCGATGTTAATGCTGGGGTGAGTACAATAGCTCTCCCTATTCTTTAAAAAGTCGAGCTAAAAATTAGGACTGACAAGCTAGTCAGGCTAGTAACTTAGCAACATTCACTGTAAATTGTACTCCAATAGAAAACCTTTTTTCTGTCAGGCTAGTGCTAATTTCACTGGTACCAGAAGACGACAAAAACTGCAGAATGTAAATACATGTTGATGCATCATTTCAGACAAACTTAATGGCTCGCCAGGTAATGAGGTATAAACTATGACCTTTCTTTAATAAGTTTACAAGCTAGTAAAGAAGTAATCTTCCCCATTCAAATAATCAAGTTTCTTATGTTGGGTTCAAATCCACAAAAGCATTTATAAGTCAGAATCATAAGCACACAAGATGACAAGGGTTATCTTGATAAATCTGATTTTCCGTACTGTCTGTAAGCCCTAGAGCCTGGTCCAATTGTAGGCTACAGCAGAATTTAATGCCAATTTAGGTGCAAAATGAAAATGCTTTTATATCATTCAAGAGTACTTTAATGCTGAAAACTCTTACATCTTTAACTGGCTATAAAAATACTTTAAAAATCTTCACAATTTCATTTAAAAACATCTGCTATATACCATGTTTTATCTGGTTTAATCAACTTTGAAACAAGCTATTTGGTCCGCTTTATTCCATTTCATTGTTTATTAGAAATAACCAAATTTTGTTTTCTACTTAGAATCTATCAATGTTATCAATTATCATTTCACAGGAATGCGCATACAAAAGCTGCGATTGTAATATACTCATAGAGGCAGAGAACTGTTTTGAAGTATGAAGTAAACGTTTACTGACAAGACCTGCATGTTCAGTATAAGGAGATAGTTGGTGATAATTTTATAGGTAATAATCACTTACTGTAGCCTTGCTGAGATTGACTATCTATTCCAGAGGTCGAGGGATCAAACTGCATCCCCATGGAAACATCGTATTGAGGCACAGCTGGTCGTCCAGGTTCAACACCAGTTATTTCTAATTCCATATCATTTTCACTAATAGCTTCTAGTTTAATATTAATATCTGCATCAGTTCCCTCTGCACCAGTGGAGGTCCCTGCTTTGTCTAAATTAGAATTATCACCACCACTAGAGATCAAGTCTGAGAGATCTGACTGCAAATTAAGTCCTTCATTAGACGGCTGAGGTGTTGTTCCAGTTGCTGATGACTCAGATCTATTATCATCGTCATCACGATCTCCAGACTCTTGTTTTACATTTGCTGGCGTAGATGGTGCAGAGGAATGAGGGGATGCAGATGGTTGCCCGGTGCCAGTTGCACCGGAAGCAATATTTGAAGTGTCAGTCGCACTTTGATTTGATGATTCGTCATCTTCTGGTTCAATTTTTATAACTTGACCATCGTTTCCTACAGGAAGTCTCATTGCACCAGTGTTTTTATTAGCACCTGAACCTTGGTCAAGGTTTAATGGACGACGCGGTGGGCGGGTCGAGTAAGGTTCATGACGTACACCTGGTGATCTGGATGAGAATCTTGGAGAATACTGTCTGGGTGAACGTGTAGGCATGAATCTCGGTCCTCCACTAAACCGAGTTGGTGACATCATTTGTTGGAGTTGTTGTTGTTGCAATTGCTGTTGCTGAAGTTGCAACTGTTGCTGTTCCTGTAACAACCTTTCTTTTTCTTTCTCCTGTTGTTTCTTTTTGTGATGATCTGAAAAAACAAACATATCAATAACTAAATCTAAGTTAAAATCTGAAAATCCTTGTTATATATATGTTACTGAGAAAGATTTCTATATTTCTAAATACATGTAAAATTTGAGATTGGTAAACAAGCAAGACATTACATGGAAGGCACTATTTATTAAAAATGTGTAGATATTATACAGAGGTTAAGTTTGAAGAAGTATTGATATATGTATATATTATTAGTTTTGTTGATTAATACAATGGTCATTAATTTGGTGGCCTGACTCCAAAATTACCAATTACAATTTTCTTTTCTTTATGTGCCATATTAAAAGTCTAAAGGTCAAATGGTGACTTTCCAACTTTACTGGTGAAGCAAGACCTAGGGTGCCCAGCAATTTTTTTCTTTGTTTGGGTCTGACCCATCCCAAACGAAACAAAATGGCCAAGATGGCCCTAGATCGCTCACCTGACCCATCAAAATCACACGAGCAATTACTGGGACAAGCATCCTAACCAAGTTTCATGACAGTTGAGTCAAAAAATGTGGTCACTATAGTGTTAACAAGGTTTTTCCATATTTGGGCAGTGTGACCAAGTTTTTGACCCCAAGTGAGCAATATTTAAACTTTACCTAGAAATCATCAAAACAAACTTTCAGACCAATTTCCAGGATATTTGGATCAAAACAGTAGCCACTAAAGTGCGAACAAGACTTTTCTACTTTTAGCTCCTGTGACCTAGTTTCTCATCAAAAATGACCCATGTTCATCCAAGCAATTACCTAGACAATCATCCTGATCAAGTCTGATGACAATTGAGTTAACAAGAGCTGTCCGTAAGACAGCGCGCTCGACTTTTTTATTGCTTGCCAATAAAAAAAGTTTTTGCAGTAAAAGGCAATACAAGAATCTCTGTATTTTTAAAGTGAACAATGGCCATGAGCATTAAGATATTTAGTGAAGAATTATTTTACTGAATTGTGTGATACCCTTGAACACTGCAGCAAAGTTTGAAATGTTTAAGTCAAAAGAGGGCTGGTAAGAAAGAAAAAAAAACTGAGTTGAGCCTTAAATAAATTTAATAGTATTAAACCCACTTTGAGAGAATAAGGTATTTTTACGTCACTCAGAACACCTTGGTAAATGACATAATAACATAATTTTTCAAGAAATCTATGCCAAGGAAGCAGTATATTTTTGTACTTGTATTTTTGATACCCTTGAATATTACAGCAATGTTTATATGACATAATTTATGGTAAAGTGAACAAGTGGATAGGAATGAATTTTTTAGATTTTTTAAGTTTTTTAGTGCTTGCCTATAATACAAAACATTGACAGTTAAGGGCCATAATTCAAATAAAATCTTTGACAGAATTACCTTCTCCTGGACATGTTTGGGAATCATGATTGTAAACAAGTATTCCAACTTTCAAATTAATATCTCAAACAGTTCAGTCAAAAAGTGGACTGGTACTAAAAACTTAACCAAGATTCTAAGTCGATAAAAGGCCTTAATTTTTTAAAACAAATCCTTGACAGAGTTACCTTCTCTTGCGTACAGATGGGGGTAATGATGTGAAATAGCATTAAAAGTTTCAAAGCAATATCTCAAAGGGTTAAGGCAATAAGTGGATTTTACCCATATTCAATGTATTTTCTAAGTCAAAAAGGGGCATAATTCTGTCAAAAACCTTGACAGAGTTATGTCCTCTTGTCTGTTGATGAAGGTCGTGATGGTAAACAAGTATGGTCAGTTTCAAAGCAATACCTCCAATGGTTTTAAAATAAAGTGAGGTGGTACAAAAAACTTAACCAAGCTCAATACACTTTCTAAGTCAAAAAAGGGCCATAATTCTGTCAAAAACCTTGACAGAGTTATGTACTCTTGTCTGTAGATGGAGGTTATGATGGTGAACAAGTATGGTAAGTTTCAAAGCCATACTTGTAATACTTCTGAAATAAAGTGGGGTGGTACGAAAAACTTAACCAAGGTGTGACGCCAACGCCGACGCTAACGCCGACGCCGGGGCGAGTAGGATAGCTCCCCTTTTCATAGAAAAGTCGAGCTAAAAATGTGACCACTAGAGTGTTCAACAAGGTTTTTCAATATTTGGGCAGTGTGACCTAGTTTTTGACCCCAGGTGACCCATATTCAAACTTGACCTAGAAAGTATCAAAACAAACTATCAGACCAATTTCCAGGATACTTGGATCCAAACAGTAGCCACTAGAGTGTTAACAAGATTTTTCTATATTTTTAGCAAGACAAGCATCCTGACGAAGTTTGATGACAATTGTGTCAAAAATGTGACCACCAAAGTGTTCACAAGGTTTTGTTTTTTTTTCATATTTGGGCGTTGTGACCTAATTTTTGACTCCAGGTCACCCATATTTGTACTTGACCTAGATCAGCAAAACAAACTTTCAGACCAATTTCCAGGATATTTTTATCAACACAGTAGCCACTAGAGTGTTAAGATTTTTCTTTTTCTAGCTCCTGTGACCGAGATGACCCATGTTCGAACTCATCCGAGAAATTACCTAGACAAGCATCTTGACCAAGTTTGATAATGATTGTGGCAAAAATGTGACCACTAGAGTATTAACGAACAAATGTGGACGGATGACTGACAATCAACGATCCTAAGAGCTCACCCTGAGCAAGCTCAGGTAAGCTAGAAAAAAATCCTGATTCTTTAGATATCATATTCCTTCAAAAAACGAATCCTAGCTAGCTGGATAGCTTCCTCACATAAGACTAAAGTCTTAGGTCCCCATTTCTACTTACATTTGAGACAGAAACCAAGGAATTGCGATTTAACATCTTCATTATCTTCCAGGAAAGACTTGCCCGACTCTGACCCTATATGACTGAGTGTCCCGTCAGCAACACTTGCTGTTAGAATGATGGATTCTTCATCAGTGTGGGCAGCTAGTTGTTCCACCTGAAACATGATAAACCAAAACTCATAAAATATAAGCTTTTATCACATATCCAAACATGTACCTTTTTTAATTTCTTAATAATTGGCACTAAAGTGCATATAATATGCAAATTTATATGAAATGTAATTGTGTGCCATTATATATTTTAACTGATGTAATGTTAATTTGATTTAATTTTGAGTTAAATAACAAAAGAATCTGTCAATGAGAGATTTCCAAACATTTGTTTATTATGAGATCTTTCAAAGGGACCTTGACTGTCAGCCTGCATGGCGTCAATGATTCGGCACAACACCTTTTTGAGTTTATTATTTGAGCCAAGTTTGAAGAAATTCCTTGAAGGTGTACAACTACAAGATTTACACATAATTGTCTGACATATTGCCTTAAAGCGTGACCTTGATTCGACACAGAGGTGACATGGGTTCTGCACATCACCTTGTTCAGACAATTGAATATTTGCGCAAAATTTGAAATTTTTTTAAAGGGGTATTGAAATTATAGTGAATACACACTACTTACCAACTGCTGTATTTGATTTTTCACAACTGCTTTCAGGATAACTTTGTAGCCAGGAATGTCTTTGATAACGTCTAAATCTGGAGCAGTCATCTTCGTCTGGATTGTGTCACTTTTTAGAGTTCAGAAAACTATCAGGTCACTAGTTTATGATAACAGTATGGAAATATAATTTGATTGTGTCTTTTAATGAGTTGAATTGTTGTGTCACTTCTTAAATTGGTAACTTGTTAACAGAAATTGTAATGAAAGTTGTGTCAATCCACCTGAAATTAGAGAAAAGTTTGTTAGTGATCAAACCTAAAACTGAACAAGAGGGGCACGATGGTCCTGAGTCGCTCACCAGAAACAACTGCTTAATTATCCATTGTCAATATTTTCTAATATTAAATTTGGGCATAGAATATGTTTAAACAATAATTTGAAACAATGCCAATACCTGGGGCATTTAAGCTTTAGCTTAAACGAGGCCAATCAAATTAATATGAGCAAACTTGCTAAAAGACTACCTAAGAATGCTACAAAGTTTGGTGACCATCAATCAATTATTTCAGTAGGAAATGATGTTCAAAGGTTTTTCTATTTTTGGCTTTAGTGGCTCCTAAAAGGGGCTAATCAAATTAATATGAGCAAGTCAAACTTGATAAAAGAGTACCTAAGAATGCTAGAGACAAAGTTTGGTGATCATCCATCAATTAGTTCTGTAGAAATAGACGTTTATCAGTGATTTTTTTCCCTGTATTTTACAGCCGAATAAAGGCTGTTTCCCCTAGCTCAAAATAGGTATATTTTCCCTTAAAAAAGCCAATTTTTCCCCTGAAATGCCCTGTGCACTTTTTCACCAGAAACATGACTCAACAGCATCTGACTTATTATATCAGCTAGAAGACAGAAAGCTGTCCCTTTAGCCTCTGATTTGTACCATGCATGTTAAATTGAATTGAAATTGAAAATTTTATTGAATGTGTGGGTAAATTCCATTCTCACTTGTTGGAATTTGATTTTCCCCATTTCTGATTTATCGCGCTATAATTTCCCCTTCAGAAAGCCACAGGTTGTTTTGAAAATTGGGAAAAAAATCACTGTTTATAGGTATTTCTATTTTTAGCTTTAGCAACCCCTCCAATCAAATTAATATGAGCAAACTTGATAAAAGACTACCACAAGAATGCTACAGACAAAGTTAGGTGATCATCCATGCCGTTTTATCACACTTTCATATGAAGATTGAACTGCGGTATTTGTAATTTCACTGGTAAGTAGGAATGGACTTCAGAGATTATTTCCAGGATTTTGGGAACATGACCCATACCCAAGGAATTGAGAATTTCAGCTGTGTTTTGTTAACAATTGGGAAAAAATGCGTGACTGAAATTTTGCAGTGATTAAATGTATGCAAACAATTACTGTCTATGATGGAATCTTCAAAGATTTAAGCACTATTACAGTGAACCAAAGATTTTTTAATTTTTATTAAATGTTTATTTTGTAACTTTCAATTGGGAATTTTTTCCTGTGAATTGGGAAAACAATATACTATTTTCAATTGGGAATATGACCCAATAACAGCTATAAAATAAGCCCAAAAAAATCACTGGGACTTTTTAAAGTATCTTTATTTAAGCCTACCATTAACAAGATATGTTTGTAAAACATGTAATTGTATGCCCCCTATCGGCAGCCAATTAGTCATGTGGTCAGGTTATTATGCATGACTTCTGACCCAGTGTGCAAACAATTAATAAGGGTTATCTAGTATCTACTGGTCATGACTAGTCACAAGGTAATAAATATTGTGACCCCATAGGTTGTGTGCAGCAATTTAAGTTATTACAAATCTTACCAAATAATATATGCATAAATTTTATGAATCATGGAGGCCTCATTAATGACAGCCAAGTTGTTATATTACATAAGATCTTCAAATGTGTATACCAAAAGCATTTTTAGTTTAATTTAAAAATATCAACCAAGGCAACTTGAGTTGTTGAGTTATTGATCAGAAACCGCATTAAGTACAAGATCAATATTACATTGACCCCTTGACCCCAAAATCAATAGGGGTCATCTACTGGTCATGACCAATCACCATACCAAGTTTGAAGTTCCTAGGCCTAAGCGTTCTTTAGTTATTGATCGGCAACCGTTTTTACCTACATGGTCAATGTGACCTTGACCTTTGACCCCTTGACCCCAATATCAATAGGGGTCATCTGATGGTCATGACCAATCACCATACCAAGTTTGAAGTTCCTAGGCCTAAGCGTTCTTTAGTTATTGATCGGAAACCGTTTTTACCTACATGGTCAATGTGACCCAGTGTCTATTCTAGGACGCGTGATTGCGCGATTCACGCTAGTATTTCACAGATCGCTGAAATTCAAAATCATGTGCGTGAAAATCGCGCATCTATAAAAAAAGTTTATAAAATCGTTAAACTTCCATCCTGCATTATATTTGGTTGTTTTGTTTACATTTACACCGGAAACCGAAGGGAAGTAACTGTAAGCTCATTATAATAATTTAGTACCGTATGGTACGGGTTACGTGAGTTGACGGAAATTCACGGAATGTTCCGTACCGACCGGAACTAGTGTTCTAGGTCTGACAGTTGATCGCCATTTTTGTGTAGTAAATATTCAAGAAAAATGAGGCAATTCCTAGCATGGCTACAATCTAGACGTGAAAGATAGGTCAGGGCTTGACAATAACTTTTTTTAGGGGTAGTCAGAAGGACTACCTACTTTGAGGATCAGGTAGTCCTTGGCAAATCTAGGTAGTCCTCATTGTAAAACATAAAAAAATATTTCTTATTATATTTAAATGCATTTTGAGTGTATATATCTAAAGATAAGAAAACAGTAGCATGAGATATTAATTTTGCATGAGATGTAGGTTCCGGCTAGCCTCTGAGCTCTTCAAAGTCATCATCAACAATTTTTTTACATATTTTTGTTATAAAATATGGCAGTGTGACACACAAAAGTCATAAGGTTTTGAAAGGCCAGACATTACCTACAGGTACAGGGTTCTAGCCAGAAATTACTAGTGTGTTGCAAATAAAATTGCTAGGCAATCAGCTCAGTTTATATTATTGACAGCTCATAGGGAAGGGGAGAATATATTGGCAATATGAGCTAAATAAGTATCTGTCAGTTTTAAATTTATGTACTACCTGGCTTTTGTATTAAAAAAAATATTTCAATAGAGCTTACAAATCTACTTTCAGGTATAGATAATGTTTGACCTTTTAGATGTGTTTTTAAATTCAAAACATAAGTAAAAAGCTTGGACAAGAACAAAAAATGTTTGTCTTTACTCTAATTGATTTATTCTACAAACTTATTTTGTCAGACATAAACCAACAAAATATCAGAATAACAAACTTTTACTAGTGCTAGTAATTCAGTTATTTAACTGGCAGGAGATTTAAATAGGGACATTGGATTAATATCTGTTGTCCCTGATTTAAACACGAAATTAGAAATGTAAAGCCATTTTTAATCAAACTATATTGCCTTAGTTTTTTATGCCTAGGGTATAAGTATTTGTTAACTTTTTTTTATTCATATACATGTATTGGCATTATTGCTTATATTTCCTTTTACATGGTTGAGAAGTGCTTACAACATTGTGAATTAAGTTATGGCAAAGACAATTACAAATACTTTAGAATATTTCTTTTCTCTTTTTTAAAGAGTTTTAAACATTTTTCTTCTCTTTTTTTATAAAGAGATTTTTTCCCAATCAATAATTTCATGTCCGAATAAATTACATCCGAAATTAGATCTATTTCAGACAACACGTTTATTTTGGTTATCATTGTCAGTGTGAATTACATCAATCATCAAATCATATTCTTTTAAGTTTAAACCCTTGAATAGGTTCCAATATGAGCAAATATTTTCATTGAAATGTTTAATAGACAAAGAATTCTATTGAAGTATGCTGGAAAAATCGGCAATTAAGTTGGACTTCCGGTTTCATTTTTTTGCAAGTTTATAGAGATTAAATAGAATCTATTATGCGTCTGCTATGACTGACACTGATTGACAGGTTTATTGAGAAAGTATGCGACATGCTTGGATAGATAAAATTGGTTTGTTTATTTAATAATGATATTGATTTATTAAGGGATGTCGAGAGATTAACAGATGACGCAATTATACCTCAGTGCCTGAAGACATGTCGTGCGCTTAATGTTTACAATCATTAGTGACCCAACGGCTAATTATTTACTAGTAAGATATATTTATCTTTCGTTTTGAATCATAGCCTAAAAAAATGTTATTTTATTAATTATTTTTAGTGAATTTAGAGACATCAGGTCACTGAAATTTTGAGTAGCCCGACGGGATACCCAGCTTGGAAACTCGGGTAGTCCTTGGGGAAAATTGGTAGCCTCGGGCTAACGGACCATCGTTAGTGTCGAGCCCTGTAGGTCTATTGTTTGTAATTTCAATCCCTTAATAATCAATCGCGACAGTTCTATAATGATTTGTTTTCGTAAAAAAAATTAAGGGGGGACAACTTCTGCTGCCTTAGTTTTAATTATTTAATCGGTTGAACGCCTCAGTTTAACCTTTATGCAGACGATTTAACATTGTCAGTTTATATTGGCACCCCTTGATTTTGAAAATCGCCCCCTTTTTTGAAATAGAGGGGGGAAAATCACCCCAAATTTTGAAATCCTAGAATAGACACTGGTGACCTTGACCTTTGACGCCAAAATCAATAGGGGTCATCTGCTGGTCATGACCAATCAACATACCAAGTTTGAAGTTCCTAGGCCAAACCGTTCTTTAGTTATCACTTGGAAACCATTTGGACCGACGGACCGACAAATGCAAAGCAATATACCCCCTCTTCTTTGAAGTGGGGGCATAATAATTGATGCTTTCTTTCAGTTTTATAAAATCTTTAATTTTTTCAGATTAAAACAGAAAACAATGTTTCCAATAATTATGCAACTGTTTTGATAATGATTATTGTTCAAGATTCTCAGCATATTTGAATAGATGTTTATTTAGCGTTTACAACGTCGAGTCCAAACATTCTAGGTGGTCCATGTGCTGTTGGCTAGCAATTCATTATAGCTCAAAACAGCCTGTTTTACTTAGGATATTCTTCTCAACAAAAAGAACCAGGGCTCAACAAATCAACTCGTCCCCTCGTAAATATGAGTAAAAATTGAATCCGGATGAGTAAATCTCCTGCAGGACGAGTGAAATTTCTAGCAGAAAATAATCAAAATTCAATTCAATTCTTTTGAAACCATTTTTCAAGTTTCACTAGTAAAACAGAGCACGAGATAATTCCTGTAATATATGGTCACCCTTGAATATTTGGGTTTGATCCTTCAAAATTTTGTGCGGCTGATCATTGACCCTCGAGTTTCAGTCTACTGAACACCCTGCAAAATTTTGAATCGTTGAAGGAAAAGTGAATATGACTTGTTATTATATTAAATAGCGTATTTAACGTTTAGCGTTCATTTCATACCAAACAAATTCTAGAAAAGTTAGTAAGTTCCAGAGCAATAATTTCCATTGTAAGCCGAGGTTTTAGTGTTCTCCAGTCTCTATCTTATATAAAATAAAAATCTAAAAGTAAATCTTTCTCATATTTTGAATTATGAGGCATGGTCTTAGTGCACTAGCAGCTAGTATTTTGCACGGCACCCTTACAAAAAGTATTAACTTCTTGCCATTCAAAGGCTTCATTACTGGGCCACCAAAATTTTAAAGTCAGTGGTCCAAGTGGCCGCCAAGCATAAATGGTTAGATTTATCCCTGATATGTTATGTGTTGAATCGGTAGTAATAGAATGCGAAATGGACTCCATTTCGCGAAATGAACTTTTCGACTACGAAATGGACATTTGTCTCTTTAATTTTGGTTTAAGTGTACTATTTAATATCATTTTTAATAATGAACAAGTGATATATGACATAAAATTACGATTTAAACAATTTTGTTAATATTTTTTTCATTATTTATGCTTTTACATTTGAAAATAATCGTATAATAATGCCACATAGTTCAGTGTTTTATACATGGTCTTTCAAATAGAAAGATTCTATTTTATATTAGATCATATGTTTAACCTGGGACAAAAATATTTTTGTCGTCCCAGAAATAACGTAAGTGAATAGAAAAGATACCCTTTGTGACATGTCAGTTACACCATAATTTGTAAAGCAAATGTCCATTCCGTAAGCGAAAACTCCATTTCGTGGCCGAAAACTCCATTTCGTAGAGGCCAGATTATTTTCAGAAATATTACTATAACATAGGAAAATAGTAATTTTAATTGGTTCAATCTGTAGTTTTATGTCATATGTTAAACATAAATTAATAAAAATAATATTACTCATCATGGTTAAACAAACAAATGTCCATTTCGTAGGCGGTAAGTTCATTTCGCGAAATGGAGTCCATTTTGCATTCTATTACAACCCTGTGTTGAATGTAAAGTCCATTTAGAGATCTATGCATTTTCTTACAAAGAAAGGTGTTAACAAGTAACTTGAAGTGATAATTGGTTAAATTTGAGCTAATACGAGTGTGAAAAGTTTTTACAAGGAAAGCAAGTAAAGGTTCAGTCAAACAAACAAGAAAAAGTGACTGTCTGGAGTAACTGGAAATTTTCATTCTCTATCAAAATGGAACCCAAGGACTCCATTTGGATATTTTCAATATAACTGAGGAAGGTTCAAGGAAGACTGCAAAGTGCAAGGGGTGTAAAATTATAGTTAGTGCAAAGAGTGAGAGGCTAACAGACAAAAATCCTGTCACAGGTCTTTCGGAGTAAGGGAACAATGGAAATTTGAATTTTATGAAACCATAATTAACTCCCTTGGCATTTCTGAAAAAAATCATCATTTGGATTTCATAAAACGAGATAAGAAGAACATGTTACTATCTGAAAAGAAAGCAGATCTGTAAGAGAATTAAAAGAAACGTCATGGCTAAATCAGAAAACGTAAAACTACTTGATCGACTTACAAACATAATTAATTATCTTCGCCGCCGCGCGGCCTCTTTCTCCGCCATTTCTTTAAAGGGAAGTTACTCGTTCTAATCATTTCTATTCGCACTTAGTTATTTCGGGGTACGTTACGATACCGAAATCAACTTGATTTCGGTAAAGTTACCGAAATCAACTTTTCATTACCGAAATCAACTCGTAAAAACCAACCTAGTTAAAATATTGCTATTATTTCTTCATTATTTGATGAAAAATAGTGAAATAGACTTTCAGTTAAAAAATCTACTGAAAATATTTTATTTTAATGATGTTATTAACAAAAATGTAATTATTGAGTTACTTCCCTTTGTTCTAAACAACCCGTTATGTGTTTAGCATTACCGAAATCAACTCGTAAAAACCAACCTAGTTAAAATATTGCTATTATTTCTTCATTATTTGATGAAAAATAGTGAAATAGACTTTCAGTTAAAAAATCTATTGAAAATATTTTATTTTAATGGTGTTATTAACAAAAATGTAATTATTGAGTTACTAGCCTTTGTTCTAAACAACCCGTTATGTGTTTAGCATTACCGAAATCAGCGGTGAAGTTTAAATTATGTATATAATTAGTAGATAATAGATTAGATAACTCTAGTAGAGCTCTATTTTATAGACATATTTCTGTTTTTAAGTTTCAACCATATCTAAATATTATCAATGTTTGAACGGTTTTGTAAAGATCTCACTAGGTTAAGAGTATTATCACATAGATTGCACATTGACTCAGGTAGATGGACTAAACCAAATAGTACACCTTTAAATGATAGAAAATGTTTTTCATGTAATGTCTTAGAAGACGAATACCATTTCATATTAGAATGCAATGTATATAATGATTTAAGAAAAAGTCTGATTCCGCCATATTAGCATGTTATATATCTGCACGTGATTGTCGTGCATAACAATTTTCTAATCAAATCGTATTTTTAAAAAGCTATGATCGGACTATGATGGAAAAATAAAATACTCTGTAATATGAGTTAAAGATAATTATAAATTTTGTACATGTTTATGTTTTATGAAGAAAAAATATCCAACTTCAACCAGAAGTTTATGATTTTCTATTATAAATTTGAATACAGATATATAATTCGACTGCTCTGAAAATGTTCCATAAAAATTGTATAATGTATCAGGCAGTAAAATTGGAAAGTTTGTGTCTTTCTTTTATTGAACAGTTAAACTTATTTTAGTCATTTATTTAAATGTTTAATACGAAATAAACAGATGGTTCATTATAATCTTTTATCTTTAACATACATTGTATGTCAACTGTACCTCCTGTCTTAATTACTTCACACCTTACTTAATACAGTAATACACAGCATGTCATATCGTACAAGTTACAACATTTCATAATTGAAATTTGTCAGTATAAAGTGTTCCATTTTTTTTTCATCATATAAATATATACCAGTCATTCCATAAATTTATGCTGTTTACAGATATGAAATTTAAAATGATTTTAAATCGATCAACATAAAATCATGACTTAACACTTTTTCAATAAGTAGAATATGTAGTTAAGTATCCGGGACATCAAAAAATTGCATACATTTTTGGAACAACTGATAGGCAATTTGGTAATAATAATATCAAAGCACCTTGTCTCATATACCGAAATGTTTTCTACGGAAACGTTTAGCGACCACCCCTACAAATTAGTTAAAACAGGTCTTTTGACAATTTATTTAATATAAAATTATATTTTTACCAGCTTAATAGATCTGAAATATTTATAATATAGAACTATAAAAAAAGTCTTTTGATAAATATTATATAGGGATGGTCGCTATACGTCATTTTATATTAATGTATTTTTTGTCTTAATGGAGACAAGCAGCTTTAATTTCATGTAAAAAAATTATGTCTAATTATGTTGTTTGGATACTTTAAAGTTTCCATGCGCCGATGTATATTAAAAGATTGCGGTTAACAAGTATGTTATGTCAACTAACACCTCCATTGTCCGAGCACGTGTATGCTTGCTCCTTATTAGTAAAGGTGTTATGATGAATGGCTACCGCTACGTCTTTTTATTTTAATCAAATCATAATTATTGGATTTAAATTAAATACTGTGATAATTTCCAATCAACTATTATAATAGTGATCTAAATTAGGCGGATAACTTCAAACACAGTTTTGTTTAATCTTGTATTTTGAAATCATTATAAGAAACATCAAAGAGATGATACGCTGCAATGTTATCTGACTAAACATTGAAAATAAGCGATATGAATTCAAAGTTTAAAACTCACTCAAATACCTTTTTCATAGACTTCTGAAATTCATGCAAATATTTTAGGTGTTGTTCTCATCTTTGAAATGAAATCTGATTTGATTGATTTTATATTAATTAATTAAACAAGATCTATATGAAAATGTTTATTTTAACTTTTACAAGCCGATTTCGGTATGGTAACATATATTTCGGTTCGAAGTAATCTTGATATATAGGTATTTGTTTCTAATTTCATAATTATTAATTATTTCGAACTGATTTTTTGCATGAAAGTCAAACTAAACCTATTGTAATAGATTATAATGAAAAAATTATAAATAAGAACGCTTAAGTGTGATTTAACAAGTCGATTTTCGGTATTGTAACATATATTTCGGTTCGTGACAAATTATGGAATAATCTTGATATTTAGTTATTTGTTTCTAATATCATTATTAATGATTATTTCGAACTGATTTTTTGCATGAAAGTCAAACTTAACCTATTGTAATATATTATAATGAAAAAAATATAATAAAACGCTTAATTGTGATTTTATAAGTTGATTTCGGTAATGAAAAGTTGATTTCGGTAACTTTACCGAAATCAAGTTGATTTCGGTATCGTAACGTACCGGTTATTTCGAACCAATTTATGGAAGTTTATTACATAAAGACATTATTTAACACTTTTAAAGGGACAGAACAGTTCTAAAAAATCTCACTTTCTAAATATCTTATTTAAAAAAAATATATGTATTCCTGCAGACTTATATCATAATCCCTAAACATTGTTTCTTCTTCTTTTCTTCTTCTTCTTCTTCTTCTCCTTCTTCTTCTCTTCTTCTTTTCTTCTTCTTCCTCTTCTTTTCTTCTTCTTCTTCTTCTTCTTCTTCTTCTTCTTCTTCTACTTCTTCTTCTTCTTCTTCTTTTATATATAGTTACGGCTTTCAACCATTTACTGAACATAATGATGGCCATGATATGCCAGTAATAGTGATACCTCCAGAGCTTATCAGTAAACCCAAGACGGTCTTGTAAATTAATAATGTTAGGTGCAAAACTTTTTACAACTTAAAAATGAAATCTTAATTGTCTACAACGTGGTCTTAGTTTTGGTGCAGATGAAAGATAATTAATAACTTAAAATAAACACGAGAAATTGACTTGGAGCAATTAAATTTTAAGTGGGTGCAGCCTTGAATCCATGCAGACTCTGTCCATGCATACTCTGTGTGAGCACTGGCTATATTCTGAGAAAGAGCTGCACGTGGAGAAATAGTTTAAACATATATAATTAAGCTCGGATGAAAAACAAGTTCTCACAACGTGCGCAGGCCTATACTTTATAAGGATTGCAACTTAAACGATGAAATGATGTTGGTAATGGACTACTGTAAAGAGCATATATTGAGTCTTTCACCATCCATCATTATATACATGTTATTAATGCATTTACAATAAATAGATACAAGAATGAACGAAAGCTATATCATTCTTATAAATGCCTTTTATCTGGGACATAATATAATTATGACATTATAACTCAGTTTTTGATTGCGCTAGAAAAAAAAGAATGCCTATGTCGTTTTTAAAGATCCTGTAATTTTTTATGGTTTTATATCATAAATATAATGCTCAAATGAAGATTTATCAATATTTAAGCATTATTTGTAAAGATATTACCAAATTTACATTTCATGTTAATAAAGGGAGGTTATAAGAAATTTATTTTCTATGAAGTCTAAGTCATTTTTTTTTTCAAAAAGAAATGGATGCATATAGTTTAATGATTAAATATAATGTGGACAAATATTTGCAGTACATATTTTACATATTCTTTGATGTTTGAAAATTGTTTTAGAAGCATAATTATATACATATATAAAATTTCACTAGTGTGGTTACAACCTCTTCTCACTTCCCCTCGGAGCGTGCACGTCGCTGAGAAGGCACAGGGCATCGGCAGAAGATTTTCAACTTGGCTGGTAGACAACTTTAACGTAGCATTCAACCGTGGGCGTTAACTACGGAATCCTACTTCGTCACTTCTGCGGACCAGCTGCCGATGTCCTGACTAATGCCGAGGGGAGTGGCCCTACAAAGTAGGCTGAGACGACGAGGATGGTGTACTAGGGTGCGTGAGCCCCTATTCTTGCATATCAGACTGGCGTTTCCGTTAGTTTTACCCATGCCGGAAATTTCATCTGGCATGGGGGGGTTCCAGATGAGTCGCGTGCTGTACAATGGCACGATAAAGATGACGTCATTTTACCGTTATGAATGATTTTGTAATTCATACGCTGTTGAATGAAAGTAGTTACGGTTTGTAATGATATAAATTTTCATTGAAAATAAAGATAAAGAATTTAAAATATAATGGAAAATGGTAGAATATGCAAGAAAAAATATCTGACATATGTTTGCGGTTCGGTTTGGAATATCCATCCCTCGGTCACCCGCCCATGGGCGGTAACTCGGCAAGCCTCGTTACCGCCCAATGGGCGGGTCACCTCGGGACGGATATTCCGATCCGAACCGCAAAATATGACAGATATTATTAGTACAGATAGACAGTAAGGCCGGCCTATAGCTGGCACCAACAGCACGCCCGTTTAACTCACAACGAGTGAAAAATGTCCATCGGTAAAAATGTAGTGAGCAACTTCCGTTCCTCGTTGTGAGCACCCATCTATGACGAGTGACACGATAAACAAGGTGAGTTTTTCATAATTTTTGAAGATTACAGACATTTATGTAAAAATATCGGAATGCAGTTAGCTAGCGATGTGTTTTCCAAGTATGCACATGTAAAGATATTGCCTGTTGGTGGACAATTTGATGGAAGTACCGTGCGACGCAGCCACTTGGGGTAGCTGGAAAACTGGAGACAACTTCTCTTTGGAACTAATTTAACATTGAAAACGTCGATTCTGGTGACGCTTTGTGCATTCTAACCTAAAACAGATGCCCACAAGTCTTCAGCGTACATTTTTTTCTGAAAGTCTTCGTAGAAACGAAGATATACTCTTTTTTGCTTTAATCCTCGTTGTGAGCACCATAACCTCGTTGTGAGCAAAACAAGCGCAGTGCTTGTCTGGTTTTAATATGTAATTCAAATGGCAAGAATACAATTTTCAATCTACCAAAAGCAATCAAAACGTTTTTGTACAATAGTTTTTCTTTGCAATAGTTCTTCTTTTTCTTTTTTGAAAATTATTCTTCATATTCACAAGTCATCAGATTAACAGAAGAACTAATCAGTGGAGGTAAATCGGGTATTTTATTTCGTATACTCTAGTGTGGCACGAGTGAACATCACGGGGTGTTTATGAATATTTCAACAATTTCACAATCTGTGTGATACACACATACATGTGTTTATCCTGAGCTGAAGACTGACCAAGTTATGTAAAACAAGGACTATCACGGTAAGTTGACAATGCCTCTGAAGTGGTGCTTTGTTCCTTTGATTTATGGACCAGATAGATTATTTGTTTTTGGACAATTAGATCTTCAATGTGAAGGTAATTCAAGGTCAAGGTGAAATAAATATAGGTCAGTTGGAAGGTCTTGTCCAAAGGGGCATTGTGTCCAAATATGAATTAATTCCACTTACTTATAAAGAAGTTATGACTAATGTTTAAGTTTTTGGATGTTCTAGAAGGTTATTCACGGTACAAGGTAAAAAAATACAGATCAGTTTGAAGGTCTTGCCTAAAGGGGTGTTGTTTCAAAATATGAGTAGAATCCGTATACTAATAAGGAAGTTATGACCAATTTTTAAGTTTTTGGACAATTTGACCTTCAAGGTGAAGGTCATTCAGGGGTCAAGGTCAAAAGAATATAGGATAGTTGAAAGGCCTTGTCCAAAGATATGTTGTGCCTAAACATTATGCCAGGACATTATGGCCAATCTTAAATGTTTTTGGACAATTTGACCTTCAAGGTAAAGGCCATTCAGGAGTCAAGGTAAAAAAATTCAGGTCCGTAGGAAGGTGCTAAGGGATGTTGTGTTCAAATATGAATCAAATCCGGTCACTTATAAGGAAGTTATGGCCAATGTTAAAGTTTTCGGACAGATTGACGGAATGACAGACGGACAGTTCAAAACTAATATGCCTCCCTTTGGGGTATGCACAACGTCTTGCAAAGAAATGCTGCTGTGCAAAAACGTTTTAGTTGCTGTGGTAGATTGAAAATTATATTTTCACCATCTGAATTACATATTAAAACCATACACGCACTGCGCTTGTCTTGCTCACAACGAGGTTATGGTGCTCACAACGAGGATTAAAGCAAAAAAGGGTATATCTTCGTTTCTACGAAGACTTTCAGATAATAATTTACGCTGAAGACTTGTGGGCATCTGTTTTTTAGGTTAGAATGCACAAAGCGTCACCAGAATCGACGTTTTCAATGTTAAATTAGGTCCAAAGAGAAGTTGTCTCCAGTTTTCCAGCTACCCCGAGTGACTGCGTCGCACGGTATTTCCATCAAATTGTCCACCAACAGGCAATATCTTTACATGTGCATACTCGGAAAACACATCGCTAGCTAATTGCATTTCGATATTTTTACATAAATGTCTGTAGTCTTCAAAATTTATGAAAACTCACCTTGTTTATCGTGTCACACGTCAAAGATGGGTGCTCACAACGAGGAACGGAAGTTGCTCACAACATTTTTACCGATGGACATTTTTCACTCGTTGTGAGTTAAACGGGCGTGACCTTTCCTATTGTCACAGGTTACTGTACATTTAGGTTCTCATTGACCGCCGTACAGTGACCTACTTTTGGCTCAAAATTTATATCTTTGGCTAATACTCCGTGGAAATTTCATGGAGGTAAATTATCACCATTTTGTGCTTCAAAATTAACTCTTTAAGGGCATGACTGGTGACATGTCCGGGGTCCGTACTCGACAGCGCAAGCTGCATTTTGTGCCCGAAAGGGCGGATGGACCCTCATTAAGCTTTAACTACATACATACATACATACATACATGGTTACAACCTGAATTACAACGTACAGAATGGAATCCAGAAAGATGTATCTGCAAAGAAATCAATTAATTAAGAAAAGAATTGTCCGTAAGATTTTGGTGTCATAATTGCTTTGCATTTTTAAGTATTAATATAAATATAATTTACGTTATAGTAAATCGCTTTCTCCCCGACATTTTACACTACTGAATTAAATTAACTTGTCAATTTCTTTCCCGAAATTTTATTACTTGACAAAAAAAAGTGACAAAAGTCAGTGATCTTTAATTACACAGTCTGCGTGCATTCACGGTAATGGCAAATTTTCATGTGACAAGTGTTAAAATTGGTCAGAAATGACATATCTTAGTCATACACCTGAACAATAAAAGTTGTTGTGCAAAATATTTTAAATCTCTAGATTTTTACGTAAAACAGAACAACATTTTAAAATTTTCTGCAAAAAGCAACAATAGTCCATACGTCTGAAACAATCATCATTTTCTAAATGTTTTGTTTGTTGAAAAAATTAATTTTGAGTTACAAAGTACAGATAGTTTTAATATTTAAAATAAAGCAAAATGACATGTAGAAATTTTAACTTAAACATGAAAACACTGAAGAGCAACATCATTTACCGCTATTTAAATGATGATATCAAAATGACCGACATATGGTCTACGTCTGACACATTAAAACTGATTTTGACTGAATATGTTGTTGTTTCCATGTGTCATACTATATGTTATAGCTTATGACAAATTTTGTACCATAAGTTTCATTTGTTGTTTTCTTTCTCGTTTCAAGGCGTTAAGTACCTAAGTGCCGTGAACTAAGAGAAACCTGTTCAGTATACATTTTGTTTAAAAAGCTCAAAATATTCTGCAGCTTTTGGACTTTTTTTTGAGACAGATCATTTTATTTGTTCAAACAATAGATATAGAACAAAACGTTACTGAACATTTTCGTCATTGACACATTTTTGGCATGTGTATGTGTAAAGAAATTTGAGGCGAAGTCAATGTTATAGATAGCTCATTAAAATATATATGAAAAAGCACAGCGATAATGAAGCGATGCTTAATATCCATGGGGAAATGTAAAGAATGCATTCTCGCGATTCTTAAAGAGAGAGAGAGAGAAAAAACATTTGCTCTATATCCAAAGTATAATACGCAAACATGCAAAACGATAGAAACAAATACATGTGCATGTAGGTGTATAACAATAAAAATGCATTTTCACACGAACAATATACTCAATTACAGTCAAACCTTAAAAAAGGTCATCCAATTAATAGCCCACGCATGGCCTTTATAGACAAGTGATATTTATTTGAAATTTACTATATTGAATTTTTATCAATGCAGACCGGTGTGTCACAGTGCGGTCTTTTATTTGCAGGTGGTCTTTATTCGGTGGTGGTCTTTCACACAGGTTTGACTGTAAGCAATTTAAAAGTTTGTCCGTTAGAGCAAAGCCCCACTCACACGACGAACTTTATTAAAGTGTATGAAGCTATACTGTTATATGCTGCAAAATATTATTTGAATTTTGAAAAAGAATGCTTTGAAATTAACTGTACTGTATAGAGAAATATATTTGTATGTTTCGTACAAAGCTATATATCTGCTGCAAAAATAATAATAATTAATGACCATCGCTTTATAAATATGGCCAACTCATAACCAAGCATGAAAACAAAATCAATTTATTATAATGCATAATGTTTTGTATAACATCGGCTTAACTTAAGTAACATATAAAACATTTGTCATGCAACACGACAAAAAAATCTAGTTTTGCACATTCAATGATTATTATTCTGTATCAATGATGGGATTATACTGTTTTTGAAACAGACCAGAATCATATAAACTTCCGTTACCATACTCGTATGCAGAACTCTCGAGATGAACGTTGTTAGGCAAATGCCACATGAAGTTGTTTTTTTTTCTTCGTAGGATAAAGTGATACTATCTGTCAAATAGCTTTGTCTATATGCGGAAGACAAAACCGCAAAATTGTTTTTAACTTTCGTTACCCTTGCTTGAATTTCTAAGAACAGTCTTGTTTTATCTACTGTATTGTCAATAAAAATTACGAGGGGTAATATCATGTATATGCTTATGTATAAAAAGTTTGTGTTAAAAACACATTTCTATCGTTTTGCAATCAAACAATTTAATTAATTAGTAATTTAACTTCCGTTACTGTTCAGATATATTTTCCCACGACGTCAGCATCAAACATGTACATGGAAGTACAAACACTTTCATATTGCTACATTTCTCCATTCACAGAAATACAGTTCTCACATAGATAACCTTATTTTTCGAATAAAACTTGTTAGAGTTAAATTGTACAGGATATTAATGAGCACTCACCAGTTAACGATCGGAGCTAATTTTGATTTAACATTATAGCAACTCTTTTGCATTTTTTAAAGTATGCTGGCTTCAACTAAAAAATCATTTTAGAGTGTTTTAACAATCTCTTATCATCATGATAGCATAGGTAGGATAACATTTACCAAATGTCACGGAAGTTAACAGTAAAAACCGATTTTCAATATTTATATTATTTAGAAAGAAACAACAACTATTAAACCATCTTCTTGTAAGCCTAAAAAATCTCTATGAACCATTATAGGGAAGTTATACCTTACAATGTTCCTTAACTTTTGGTCACGGAAGTGAAACACGTTTTTTTTACTCAAGGAAACTGTAAGATGGGCTATGATGCTCGTCGACTTAGTAACTTTGATAACATTTAAGGGTAATTTAACAATTTAAAAAACAAATCCACTGATATTATATTTAAAAACACGACATTATTGAACATACCATTATAAAACAAAGTTTAATAACTGTCACGGAAGTTAATACTATTTTGGAGACATAGAAGTATCAAACCAGGCTGTGAGGTTATGAACTGGGCTGGACATGTTACCTCTTTATAAGTAGAAGATATAGGTCTATTTTAGTTACTGGGAAAAGTTTTTTCTTAGAAATTTCAGTAACTGTTGTTAAGACTCATTTGAACTATACCACGCTTACTAGCGACAGGGGAAAAAGACCGATTTTGAATGTTTTTGAGAATGGTGTAAGGTATTAAAATCACATTTTGTCCGGTTTTGGCATATTTGTAGTGTTTTAAGCATTGGCACATTATTTTTACCAAAAAATTGATTTACTAAAGTTATGAATACATTGTAACGTATCCGGGACATCAAAAAATTGCGAAACAGCATGAAATTTTAAAACAACTGGTTTGAACTTAAGAAAAGAATACTTCCAAATGACAGTATGAAAAAAAATCTTGAGAAAAATTGCATTAAAAGCAAATGACGCATGACGAATTGTTAAACAGCTAAACCCTTTAAAACATTTTACCATGTTTATATACAATATCATGTATGTCAAGAGACAAGTCACAAGTTTTTCAACATAATGGAAAAAAACACCCATAAATTACTTTTTAAAAATATTTAAATTCCATATTAGATATAACTTTATAACCCTTTAAGTTGAATATCACGCGCATGCAGTGGACGATATAAATTATAGTGCAGCAAATGTTTTGTTTATGCAGCGAAATTGACAAATACAACATACAAAATAATGTAGTACAGGAGTAATGAAACTGACATATTATGTTTGATTTGACGGAGTTATTTGTTTTTGACATGACGGGACTGGAAATAATTTTGCGATATTTAAGTTAGATTTGATGTAGATTCTATGTTTATACCAATAACTTGTGTCTTATAATTCAGATCATTCGCTCACTTCGTTTTTCTAGAATTAATTGTAAAAAAAACTCAAAATTGACAAAAAAAATGTTGCAACTCTTTTCAAAATTATTTCTGATTTGATTTTTTAAATTATGTTGTGCATATCTTTCTGTTTTAAGTTTCTCAGCAAATTTATGTAAGAAATATGAATTTGCTGTTTTTAGGCTTTTTTCATCCCGGCGGAGTTCCATTAAAGGAGCTCTAGGAGGCTTAAAAACACCAAATCTGGAGTTCTCAAAAACGAGTAGATCAGTGAATGTATTTAACAGAAAGATTATCAAAAGATAATTAAGGCAGAATCCTTAGAAATAAATTCAAATGGTATTTGTGTGCTATTCTTAGCTCGATTCAAGTCAAAAGCGTTGCAACGATATTGACTACAGAAGTGACTGCGAGAAATGAACATTTCAATCTACAATTTGGTAATTACTGAACAATATATAAAAATACATTATCCAGGATATGTGCAACGATTGTATGTGCCGCTGAATTTAGCAATCGGAACACCTCGACAATTATTCATAAATGTCTTTATTCAACGATTGACGGAAAGAGTATATGTGATATATATTTTTGTCACCATTATATAATATTTTATTTGTCCTTTTTATTGGTTTTGTGTAAATATATTATACATGTTTTAGAGTATCTGGTCTGATTTACCGATGTTAAGTACTCGATTCATTATAAAAATGATTGTGTACGCAATATTTTATTCATCTTTTGACATTTTTATTAAATTCTGCGCGTGTTAATAAAACTAATCATCACACACAATTTGACATGATGTATTGTTAGCCCATACCTTTACTGAATATATGTACGTCACAATGCGTTAAGTTTGTTTTTCTATAGTTATCTAAAAGAATATGAATATTTTCACCGAATAAGTAAAATGAATAAATGGATGGATGAATGGATGAATGAATGAATGAATGAATGAATGAATGAATGAATGAATGAATGAATGAATGAAGGAACGAATGAAGGAACGAATGAAGGAATGAATGAATGATGTTTTAGTGTAGAAACCCTTAGATATCTGTAGTTTTTTTTCTTTAGTTGCAGCAATTCATACTGATATCATTTATTTTTGTTCTTTTCCTTTGAAATCTCTTACATTTGAATGTCATGTCTGCAGTTTAATGTTTAAAGCAGCATGCCTTCAGATTCATGCTTATTTTTAATGAAATTTTGAAAATGTATTCAAAATTAAATTATTATGAAAGGAAAACAAGTAATTTACACGTTGCAAGACGGCACTTACAATCCACATATATTACGAAAAAGAGGTCAAAATATGCAAAATAGCTTTTACTGCGTTAGTCAAGCAGTATAAATATTGTTATAAATACTGCAAAATCAGCCATAAATCGCGCATAACATGTGAATAATTACATTTATGAATTATCAATCTTGCATATTTTTATCAATTTCTTCAAATCTTAATGCATTTGTTTCAAGTTTGATTTTACTTGAGATATTTTGACTCATCTGAGGTCATGCAACTATTCCACTGAGTTATTTTGACATGGCGGGACTGGAAATATTTTTTTACATTAATGTTCCATTCGATGTAGGTAATGACTAATAACTTGTGTGAATAATTTCAGATCATTAGCTCACTCCGTTCTTCCAGAATAATTATTATTCTAATTGTGAAAAAGACACAAAACGAGCGTTGTAACCCTTTTCCCTCAAATTTGGCAAAGAATAGCATAAAAATACGATATTTTCTCTCTTTATTTCTGAGTACAATCAAATGTAAATTTCTTAACTTCTTAACAATCTATCGCATATTTTTCGTTTTAAGTGCTGTTCTATCTAATTAACTATTTTAGGCCTTTGGTCCTCAATGGAGTTCCTTTAAATACAACTCAGGGAAATGTTATATTCTGATTTATTCTTATTTTATATCATTACTATTTAAGAACGCTTTCATATCATGACAAATATGTAATCTGACCTGTCAATATGTGGTATTGATATATAAAAACATTATATAAATCATATGTAATAACTTATTTATTACATTATTCGTTTATTCACAATAAACCGCGGTCAGTTGTCGACACAGCTTGTTTTGGTAAAGTAAGTGGAATTTGTTCTTTTTTATCGTTTATATACACTTCTGTAAATCTTTTATTTATTTATTTTTTATTTATTTATTTATTGTTATTCAACAACTAATTCATTCAATGTAGTTATTATTATTCTTAGTTATTAGTAAAATAAATTCATTTATTTGAGATATACATATATTTAATCACTGATTTTCAGTTTATCATTGCTTGCAGATAGTTAGTCTTTTACTTATTTTCATAATTAATTCAACTATTTGATATATTCTTTTATCCTTTTGCGGATATTTAATTAATAATTTTTGTCAGTCTAGTAATTCTTTTAGATATTTGTGATATATTATCTTATAATCTCCTTTATCTATTTAATCACAGATATTTAATTGATGATTTCTTGAGTTTGTTTATTAGCTCATATATGTGTACGATTAAGTCATCTATCTGTTATGTAATCACCTATTCTAGCATTAATATTCAACTTATTAAATTCCTTCATTTATTCATTTAAGTTACCAGTGTCTTTCGTTCATACCTGTAATATATTTATCTATTTATAATAACTGTAAATGAATGTAAAATGTGTCCCCAATTTTGTTACGGTATTTTGTGTTTGAAATAATTTAAGGGTTTGGAGGGTATATGCATTTTGTCAATAAAAACAGCCGCATTTCCATTGAATCAAACAAGACAATTAACAAACATATTTGAACGATTAGTAATATAAACATGACCCATCTAAAAGTAAGTTCTATATCACAAAAATGTAATTTGTTATTTTCAGGAAGATGTTGGGTAGACTCAGTACCAGACTGCGCAGGCGCAGCTCTGCTTTTGCTGGAACCTATAATTACGTTATTTTTGTTCAGACTGGGGACCGGCCCAAAGCAGGCACTGATGCAAACGTATATATAGTTCTATATGGAGAAGGGGACAAGAAATCACCGGAAACAAAACTTGATGTTTTATTTCATGACGATTTCGAAAGAGGTCAATTGGATAAATTCAAGCTAAAGTTTCAACCGGTATATTGTAGAATTGCTTCTTGCAACATGTTTATGATATAACCATTTTTAATTGACGACATAAGAAGGCAATTTATCATCATTTAAAGAGACTACTGTAAAATTATTAACATTTATTTTTTTAACCATTGTTAATCAAAATGTGATCATTGACACAATTTAAATTTCATTTTATTTTAAGACATAGTTAAGTGATCTAAACCTAGTAACATTATTTAAAGGGGGAAATTACGATAAATGTATCTTTTTCATGCTTTAGTTTTCTGAGCTGCAGTATATAGAGATATGGCGAGACACATGCGGCTTTAAGCACGAATGGCACATTGACACAATCATGATCGTAAATAAGGAGACAAAAACCAAGACTGTGTTTCCAATATTTCGCTGGATACGACCAAATTATCGCTACAAATTCTTTCCTCTGGATACCAGTCTCCCTCAGGATGACACATGTACAGGTAATGGTAACCGGGAGTCGTTTCTTTAGAACTGTCATGAAGAGAATCGCACTGGAATAATGAAAATGCTTGATGCTTTTCTTTAAACAATCTTTCTTTTTTCTAATTTCATGATAACTTACTATTTTTACAGACCAACGCCAAAGGGAATTAATAGAAAAGAGAGAATTATATCAACTAGAGCAAAAGGCGCCCGGACTACCCCCTCAAGTTAAAATCCTGCCCCCAGACGAACAGTTTTCATTTGAAAACACTTGGGACATTACCAAGTTGAAGACTAAATTGATCTTGACCAGTAAGATTGTTCAGTTGACCACTGGACGCTGGAAAACCTTAGACGATATAAAGAATGTGTACACCAAGAAAGTGTTTGTGAAACCGTTAAATTTAAACAGGTAAATATTTTTAATCACAATTGATCTACATGAATTACCCGGAAAATAATAACTGTAACATTTATGTGTATATTTTGATAAATGATTTAATATAAATGAATCTGTATTTTTAATATGACTTCCTCATATATTTATTGAACACCAAATCGATTCAGTGACATATATAAATCAATTTATTTTTCAGATGGCGTGACGATGTTGAATTTGGTCGTCAGAGGATTGCTGGAGTAAACAACGTATTCATCCGCCTGTGTCAGAATATTCCCGCCAAATTTATGGTCACAGACGAAATGCTTGAACCATTTCTAGAGGGACTTTCGTTAACACTCGCACTGAGCGACAGGCGAATTTTCATAGTAGATTATGAAATCCTCGAAAACTGTCCAAGAAGACCCGATATTCAAATATGTGAACCAATGGCACTCTTCTTTTTACAAAATGACGGTTCACTAGTTCCTATAGCCATTCAGCTTCGTCAAGTTCCGTCAGACGACAATCCAGTGTTTCTGCCTACAGACCCACCATACACTTGGATTATGGCCAAAATGTGGTTCAACAACGCAGATGCGTGCGTTCATCAAGCGATTACACATTTAGGTTTCACTCATTTGGTAATGGAAGGTATAATCACCGTTACACACAGACAACTTTCACAGTCACATCCGGTTTTTAAACTTTTGGCGCCACATTTTCTTTACCTCATTAACATAAACGCCAGAGCGTTAGAAAAGATTATGGGTCCTTCTGGATGGATAGAAGAAATAATGGCAATAGGAGTGGCCGGCTTTCACGAGTTGATACGACGATACAAAGCAAAGTGGAATCTTGACACTGATGGAACACTTCCGATGGATCTTGCGCAACGCGGAGTAGATGACCCGGAAATACTGAGACAATACCACTTCCGGTCGGATGCTGTAATGCTTTACGAAGCTCTAAGAACGTACGTTTCTAAATATCTAAGGATCTATTACGACACTGATGATAAAATTTTAGCCGATGAAGAAATTCAAAAGTGGCGGGAAGAAATGGTGGAGTCCGAGGCGAATGGTGGGTTAGGCATTTTAGGTATTCCAGGAAATTCTGGAAAATTCATCAGCAAACCACAACTGATCACTGTGTGCACTTGTCTAATCTACACATGTAGCGTAGGCCATGCTGCAACAAACTTTAAACAATACGACGAGTATGCGTTTCCTCCAAATTATCCGACGAAATTAAGCGGTTGCCCACCAAGGAGTAAAGATCCACTGACTGAAGATGATGTTCTTGCAGCTCTCCCGGACAAGCAGACGACTCTTAATACAATGATTATCACGAAGATTTTAAGCCAGAAAACGGGCAGATCTCTGGGAGATTTTGAAGTGAATTACGTGTATGATCCTGCAGCGGTACAAGTTGTAAAGGAGTTTAGAGAAGATCTGAAGAGAATAAGTTCTACAATAAAGACCTTAAACAAGTCAAGGAACCCACCATATCCTTATCTAGACCCGGCTAATGTGCCTAATGCTGTAAGCGTTTAGGGAAAGTATGGCGTAAAACAATTAGCCCCGCCTTATTCTACTTGTTGCTAGGTCAACTGCTCAAGAACATGACCATGCGTTCTTTTGTGTAATTCACGTCAACCATCTGTGCACATTGGTGAGGGCAAAAGTTGTCTAATTTCAGACATTGTTACGCACTATAAAATTATAATTTCCTAGGCAACGTTTAAGGAACGTTACATTCAGGTTATTAAAACATTGTAAGGTAGTATAGTACAGAAACATTGATTAAACATACAAAATATTTTAATGATTTCTAGTACAATGTCTAATAAATTTCTTTCTTTTGCAATATCCTTTTAAACATACATGACTAAACAATGCACATATATGTATAGCAATTATAAGTTTATAACAATATACAAAGTCAATGGTCTTAAAAAACACATGATTTTAATCAATAAATAGTGTTAACTTCTATTGCAAATGAGCCATTGCACGTAGATGACTATAGTTGTAACAAATGATCAATTTTTCTCTCAAAGATACTCTGTATAACAATTGTAAAATCTTGATTAGAAAATACATTTGTTAAGCCTTTGTGTTGGCATGGTAACGGTGGGTTTCCAGCATCCAACCAGCATTCACTCACATATTTATATCATTTTTGAGAGGTATTGTAACAACATTATATATAGTGTCAGATTTGCAATGATTTGTTTCAGATGAGTATATTATAAATCTATGTGACGTGAAATACATTTAACGGAATTTTGTTTGTTTGTTTATAAGTTTTACGACGATTTAAAAACATATTTTTGTCATTTCTCGGAGGTCAGTCCACCTAACCGGGATAACTCTCCAGTAATTACTAATTTCTCCATAAGTGGCCGACAAAGTCAATCCTTTATGATTTCTCAATAAGCGATTTATCGGCACTTTATGTGTCACATGGGGTAATCATTTGTAAATAAGTAACAGAAACCATGTCACACGCCGGAAGGCTTACATAAAATCTAATGTACACGAGCCCTGTTCAGACAAAAAGTTTGGATGTGTATTGTTCAATACAAGAATAAAGCTTCAATCCAGATAATTATTTTACATTAGCCTTTAGAACCACATTCAGAGTTACTAGATGAATGCTAAGTTATCAGCATGACCAAGTTAACATAATAACTGCAAAGGTTCAACAATAGCGTGTTCCGAGTAAAATTCCGGTCAAAATACACGTATAAAATGTTCAATGCAACCAGTAAATCTATCGACAACCGTATGTGGTTCTATAAATACCGGTAATACAATGTTCGTTTGTCATTCTATAAGTAAATTATTATCCAGAACAAGACTGTATTGGACCTTTATAGATCTGTAGACAGCGATTTTTCGAGGCATATCCAGATAATGGTACTCTGCTTCGTCAACATCGTCAACATCACTACCATCTTGATTTGCGAGCGGTACTAGTTTGCGGGCGATATTAAATATAGCACTGAATTCTTTTATCATTTGCCGACTTCTCAAAGAGAGTTTCTTTTTGAATGGTATTGAAGGAATGAGTCACCTTCCTCGCTGCTGTCGTCTCGTCCATAATTGTTCTTTCCACTTGTTGTCGTAAAAATAGACTGATTCCGACGACGGTTATTTTGTACTTCCTTTCCTCGGTTTGAACTCCATTTGTAACAAGAGCACGAACAAACAGAAATTACCTCACTGTATTCAACCGCGGCGCGTTCTTGCGCGTTTGAGACAACGTGCACATTTCCATTTGATGTTATAACGTCGCCATCGAGGTGAATAGCGTTTTGCGCAGCTGCAGCGGCTTCGAGTTCGTCTCTTCGTTCATCTTCGGTATTCATCGTTAAAAATCGTAGCACCAGTAAATTCATAGCAGCAGATATTACTGTTAGGCCAAACAGTATAAAAATCAAACTGAAGACGACGTAATGAAGTTTTTCTTGCAAAGCGTCATCTTTTTGTAGCGCAACATAATCACCAAATCCAATAGTTGTCAGCGTTATAAAACAGTAATACAGTGAATCTAGAAATCCCCAATGCTCATAGTGGTCAAACATTAATGCACCGGAAGTTAACACGAGCGTCGATAGGTTCATGGTGACAAGTATCACGTGAGTTTCTGGCACTGTTCTATTGCGGAGCTTCAAACATTTTCTGATCTTTTTCAATGTATAGGTGATGAAAACATTAAGCCTCTCTCCCACACTCTGGAACATAATAATACACAGGGGGATCCCGGCAACAGCGTAAAACATACAGAAAATCTTCCCGCCAACTGTCTGTGGTGTACTGTGACCGTATCCTAGAACATATGAAGAATCAGACTATGTATCTTGCTAGATAATTTGACTGAGCACGATGTTTCAGAATTCTAGATTGTGTTCATGATATACAACTGTATGTCCATGTAGGAAAATGAATAAAGTGCAGGCGTATTAAGTTATTCTGAGAAATACTTAATGTTGTGTTAAAATATGATTTAAAACAAAAAAGAAATTCGTAATAGGCAATAAAATTGATAGGGTGAAAAAGCAGACGACAAATTGATTAAAATAAAACCCTTTTTCTGCGTATTGTTTTGGGACAAAGTAAAACGCAGTCTTACCAATGACTGTTACGACTGTGAGAGCGAAGTAGAAAGACCCGCTGAATTTCCACTGTATGCCCGAATAGTAGGGAACAGTTCTCTCCACGTTTTTACGTAATATCTCGAAGTCCGTCGGCGTCATGTTGTATTTATTTCTGAACATCATTTCATCTTCCAGTAAGTCAGCACGACGCTCAACCTAGTCAATGAAATGTAAAAATACATTGTACATGTATATAAAATAATCTGGTAAATGTACTGTAATTTGTCCATATGAAATAATTATACTAAAACGCCTTAACTTGCTCGTGTAACCAAAATGAATCGAGAAAACTAGAAGCACTGAGTTTCTGACAAATAATTTTTAACAAAACTGCATTGCTTTCACATGTTATTTAACATATTTAACATATTTCAATTATGAAACGTTATATAACAGACTCAATTGCTGACAAATACCATATAAATGTACCATATTTGATTGCTGACAAATATATTAAACAATCGATTGCTGACAAATATCATATTAAAACACTTGATTTTGACAAATATCATATTAAACACTTGATTGCTGACAAATATCATATGATATAACATACTTGATTGTTCAAAATATTAAATACTTGACAAATATCGTATTAGATACTTGATTTCAGATATATATCATGTCACATACTTTATTGCTGGTGGAGTAAGATCTCAGGTGCTCATCCGTTCGTTTTTGGCACGAAATGGCACCTGAATAGAACCAACGACTACTGTAAGCTAGCTTGATAACTCCTTCACATATAAAAAATTCCGAGTACATGGGTTCGAACTAACAGCGTTGAGGGACAGTTGGTTTGAAGTTAATGACCTTAACCACCCGACCACGGACTCCTATTTACCATTAAATGGAAAATAAAACATGTACCAAAAGCTTATACCTGTAATTTCAACATAGTTCTTTAAACACTGCACAGAACTACAAAAGAATTACTTTTCAGGCAGGGATCCAGGAATGTTGCCACAGGGGGGTCATCAAATATATTTATGCATATTCCAGAGAGGGTTAGGTATTTTACTTTTTCAGTAATTTGTAGTAACCAAAGCGCTCGGTTAAAGATGCACTAACACTACAATACTCACCTCGTATCTCGACTCAAGGGCATCAAACAACGCCGCCCCGACCAGCAGGTACGTGAACGTGCACACAATCAGTGACAACGTGCGCACGTTCTGACGCTTCATAATCTTCGATTTCATTGGTTAATTTGTCTTCTGCTTTCTGGAAATCAAAAGAAAGTCACATAAATAAAAGTACTAGATTCAAACACCACAACAGTGATAACGCCTGCATGTACTGGTATTTCAACTGGAAGTCACTTTTTATTGTGAAATATTGATTTTCTTGTAAAAATACGTATCTTTTGTCGACTGTCTGAACTTTATTAACGGAAGTATTTCACAACATAACTACAGTCCACTACACAATATCCTTCTGCCGAGAAATAGGCGTCGATAAACAAAGAATATCTTTAAAACTTATCATACAAAAGGAAGCAAATAGAGTCTACATGTACATAAATATATTGTTTTAACCTTTACCACACTTAATATCTTAAATGAACTTGTCTTTATTTCAATATGGACATAGCCATTCTTATGTTTAGGGAAAGTTTTCCTCTATACTAACTGAACCATGATCAGACTAGTTATCAACTGAGAAATCAGCCTTAATTGTTGTCTCAGTCCCTGAAAGGGCACTTTACGGACGTTAACTTGCTTCCATGCAGTACCGATCAATTTCAATGTCTGTTTATTCCAGTGAGTAGCTTAGAAATGATCTATGTATAAAGTAAATATTCTTCATTTGGAACACACGCGTTTCAAAACACTTATAACCATTAACATACATACATTTGTATATGTTTATCAGCATCCTGTTGTATTACAAAATATAATTATGTAATAGAAAGAGCACCGAAACACGAGGCTATCTGATTTGTACGAGGGGGCGTAGCCCCCGAGTATTAATCAGATTGCCGAGTGTTTAGGTGTTCTTTCTCTTTTGTATCATAGTCAAACATGACAGCACGTTCCCTGTTGTCATCATATGAAACCCCTGAAAAAATGAACCAATGAACGAGCATTTGAATATGATATTTCTGCCCCTTTCCCTTTCTCTGCCGTCACAATAAGTAAACCCCAGCAAAAATGAACCAATCAACGGGCATTGTCTGGAGTGCGGGTAACTAATACCTGCACTCCAGTTAACGCACTGTGCATGTATATGTATACGATTTAACTCTGACACTTTTTCAACAGAAAGGTCCCCAAACTATGATACAACTAAATATAACCATACCTCTTATAACACGATCGACCGTTTTAACACATTCCTTCTTTCTTTCTAAAATCGTTCATTTCCGAATATTTCTAAACAGCCGACTACACTTTACATTCGTTATGTCGGTCTGTTATTCCATTTATTTTTAACGCAGCCATATTAAACTTGACATCTTCTCCAGGCGTCAGATCTGTTTAGGCTGCTATAGGAAATCGATTTGTCCGTATACACACGCTCTTAATTTGTATCTAAACAGACAATCGATCGTAAGCTGCCTCTAACATTCAAATGTTATTGTCTAACAAGGTATCGGAAATTCCGTGTACCTTTACAAGTGCGAACATTTTATGCAGCTGCCAAGTTATGTAACGAATTTTTCAATACACAAGGAAAATGCTGAAGTTAAGAGAGAAGAACTCTGAAAAGCACTGTTGGAAATTTCTTCACATATTAAAAACTGTACAATGTTTATGAAGTTAAACGTCAGTAACTTACAGAAAAAGAATTAACTGTACTTTCTTACATTAGCATTTTTAAAGCTCCTCATTTGTTACATAACTAGCAACTAATTATAAATAATGTTTTCAATTACGTAGAAATAAAAACTTTGAGGATGTTAATATTTAGGCATTTAAGAATAAAACCCTAGTAAAATCGATTTTTTCAACGTGAAAGGGAAGGAGGTCACATAAATTAGGGTTACTGGTATTAATTAATTACTATATATACCTCTTACCTGAGCCTGTTATTATATAATTATGTTCTGATCGGTTTTTAACCTACAATCTAACAAGAATCCAGCCAACATATAGTTCGGTAACTTAAGATTTCAATTACAATCAAGGCTTCATTTTTGCTACCGGAAAACCCACATATTTACTAAATGAAGCACATTTTTGTGATCCACATTTCTTAATTGTGCCAATTTATCAGTTGTCATTTTCCTTTTATTTGTTTTCAACGTTGAAATAATGGCACTGCATCCATATTAAAGATGATATATCCGAATTTATTTTATATGTGATATTAAATGGCCTTAATTTATAGTGATATTATCTGTCACTTAATTAAAGCAAATGGTCTCTTTATACAGGCGACAATGTCTGATTTCTCGAACTAACCAGCACTGGTGTCACATTAGGAAAGATGGTCCTAATTCTACTGATACCAGTGGTGGTATAATTAAACAATACCCAACACTAAATCAATGTAATGTTATATAGTTTATTAATAACTAGCTGGTAATAGAGCATTTATAACTAAACAAAACATTGAAATAAAAATACATGATTTAAGGTTATCAATTATTATTGTTTTAATAAAAACTTTCTACGTAGAACTCTCTAAAATAAAACCAAGTATTAGTAGTAATTAAGATGTTTTTCATAACGTTTTTAAAAGTTTTTTTTTTCTTTTACATTTAAAAAAAGCCAAAATTGTCCTGTATCTACTCAAATCAAAGTGTTTATATTCCAAACTGACTGCAAATATTAGTTTGTTTATAAAAAATAAGCAATTAAAATGCAAAAATATCTATATTTATTCTCTGAATGAAAAATACAAAATGTCCATACCAGGGTTAACAGTGTACATAACTTGTAAACTAGCTGATGAACTACACTGGTGTAACCTGTACAATAAGTTAGCTGATTAGATACAATGGTGTAACCTGTACAATAAGTTAACTGATTAACTACACTGGTGTAATTTGTACATGAAGTTCACCATTTAACGCCCTTGTAAACTCTACATGTATAAAAATTGTCTCCTGACCATTAAGATCAATGATTTGCCACACTAATATAGACATGTTTTAAACTTTCAACACTGTACCTTGTACTAAACCAATAATTTGAAACTGTACATTTATCAAATTTTTATTAACCTGTACTTAAGTTCACTAATTACACTTTTGTAACCTGCACTTAAAGTTCATGCATTATCACACTATAGCAGTTAACATATATATCACACTGATGTAACATGTACTATACATCATACTGTTGCAGCCTGTACAGCCTTTTACCTCACTGTTGCATTGTTCCCTCAAATTCAAGTTAGTAATTTGACTTTGCCATAAGTATTTTATACAAAACATACAATTTTAGCTACATTTGACTAAGGTATATAAAATTAAAACTATATAAAAAGTGAAAGACATGGAGCTAATAATATATCAATATAAACATCAAAAACATAAACATCAACAACAAAGTGTATACGATAAAATACATTTACACATCAACATTTACAATAAAATATTTAACAAACATTATCATTACAAATAAATGTTTATTCTTCCGTGATAACAAATAATTTTCAAGACAATAAGAAGACCTCAAAATGATTTCAATTTTTAGTAACATATATTAAAATGGTGATGTTAAAGCTACAAAATAACTATGTAAAATTTGGAATGAATTTAATATTATCACAGTTACAAATAAAATGTCATGATTAACCTAAAGATATTTAACAAACATAGGTCATGATGGGTCTTTAAAGCTGATATTATAGTATAAACAATGTCATGGTGGCTTTTATGTAATAAATAATGTCATGGTGGGTCTTTTAGTCTTAAAATTTATCATAAAATATGTCATGATGGGTTTTAAAAGCTTCCATTATGTCATAAAATATGTCATGATGGGTCTTTGAAGCTAACATAGCAAGATAAACCATGTCATAATGGATATTTAAAGCTTTCATTATACAGTCGACATTGTATTAAGAGACCACTCAAGGGACTGCCAAAAAGTGGTCTCTTAATAAAGTGGTCTCTCAATAGAATTCTAGAAAATTCGAGACTTTTTTATATTACAAGTCATAGATATAATAACATCTTTTTATAAAAACAAAAACTGTACAATAGATCATTTTTCATGCAATGAGTTTTAAAATTCTTGATTTTTTTTCAGCAATTAGTTTTCACACTACCCCGATTTCAAAACATTAAAGTTTTAGAGATCTTAGATTATTTTTTTTGTCGAAGGGTCATATTTAATGGGGTACTACATGTACTTTAAAAAGCATCAGATGAGCACCTACACCATCAGCAATGAAAGTCTCGGTTCTGTAATGTTTAGTCCACTACGTTTCACGATTTTATTTCGACTACAAACGATGGCATTTGCTATTTACTCAGACTCAATTCCATGCACGATTTCCTCATTCAATTTATCCGGTATTAGTTTAAACAATATTTTTTATTGATAATCCACACATTTACATAATAAACAAGATATGTTTGTAAAACATGTATCAGCAGCCAATTATTCATGTGATAAGGTAATTATGCATGACTTCTGACCCAGTGATCAAACAATTAATAAGGGTTATCAAGTATCTACTGGTCATGACCTTGACCTTTGACCCCTTGACCCAAAACTCAATAGGGGTCATCTGCTGGTCAAGACCAATCATCATACAAAGTTTGAAGTTCCTAGGCCTAAGCATTTTTAGTTAATTGATCAGAAACCGTTTTTACTTACAAGGTCAATGTGACCTTGACCTTTGACCCCTTGACCCCAAAATCAATAGGGGTCATTTGCTGGTCATGACTCATCACCATGCCAAGTTTGAAGTTCCTAGGCCTAAGGGTTCTTTTATTATTGATCCGAAACCGTTTTAACATACAAGGTCAATGTGACCTTGACCTTTGACCCCAAAATCAATAGGGGTCATCTGCTGATCAGAACCAATCACTATGCCAAGTTTGAAGTTCCTAGGCCGAAGCGTTCTTTAGTTATTGATCAGAAACCGTTTTTACTTACAAGGTCAATGTGACCTTGACCTTTGACCCCTTGATCCCAAAATCGAAAGGGGTAATCTGCTGGTCATGAAAAATCACCATACCAAGTTTGAAGTTCCTAGGCCTAAGCGTTCTTAAGTTATTGATCAGAAACTGTTTTTACTTACAAGGTCGATGTGACCTTGACCTTTGACCCCTTGACCCAAAACTCAATAGGGGTCATCTGCTGGTCACCACCAATCATCATACAAAGTTTGAAGTTCCTAGGCCTAAGCGTTTTTAGTTAATTGATCGGAAATCGTTTTTACCTACAAGGTCAATGTTACATGACCTTTGACCCCTTGACCCTAAAAACAATAGGTCATCTGCTGGTCATGACCAATCACCATACCAAGTTTGAAGTTCCTAGGCCTAAGGGTTCTTAAGCTATTGATCGGAAAGCATTTTTACCTACAAGGTCGATGTGACCTTGCCCTTTGACCCCTTAACCCCAAAATCAGTAGGGGTCATCTGCTGGTCATGACCAATCACCATACCAAGTTTGAAGTTCCTAGGCCTAAGGGTTCTTTAGTTATTGATCGGAAACTGCTTTTACCTAAGAGGTCAATGTGACCTTGACCTTTGACCCCTTGACCCCAAAATCAGTAGGGGTCATCTACTGGTCATGACCAATCACCATACCAAGTTTGAAGTTCCTAGGCCTAAGGGTTCTTTCGTTATTGATCGGAAACTGTTTTTACCTAAGAGGTCAATGTGACCTTGACCTTTGACCCCAAAATCAATAGGGGTCATCTACTGATCATGACCAATCACCATATCAAGTTTGAAGTCCCTAGGCCTAAGGGTTCTTTCGTTATTGATCGGAAACCATTTTTACCTACAAGGTCAATGTGACCTTGACCTTTGACCCCTTAACCCCAAAATCAATAGGGGTCATCTACTGATCATGACCAATCACCATATCATATTTGAAGTCCCTAGGCCTAAGGATTCTTTCGTTATTGATCGGAAACCGTTTTTACCTACAAGGTCAATGTGACCTTGACCTTTGACCCCTTGACCCCAAAATCAATAGGGGTCATCTGCTGGTCATAACTAATCACCATACCAAGTTTGAAGTTCCTAGGCCTAAGGGTTCTTTTGTTATTGATCGGAAACCGTTTTTACCCAAGAGGTCAATGTGACCTTGACCTTTGACCCCAAAATCAATAGGGGTCATCTACTGATCATGACCAATCACCATACCAAGTTTGAAGTTCCTAGGCCTTAAGGTTCTTTACTTATTGATCGGAAACCGTTTTTGCTTACAAGGTCAATGTGACCTTGACCTTTGACCCTTTGACCCCAAAATCAATAGGGGTCATCTACTGATCATGACAAATCACCATACCAAGTTTGAAGTTCCTAGGCCTTAAGGTTCTTTAGTTATTGATCGGAAACCGTTTTTGCTTACAAGGTCAATGTGACCTTGACCTTTGACCCCTTGACCCCAAAATCAATAGGGGTCATCTACTTGTCATGACCAATCACCATACCAAGTTTGAAGTTCCTAGGCCTAAGGGTTCTTTAGTACTCACTCGGAAACCATTTGGTCTACGGACTCAAGTTTGAAGTCCCTAGGCCTAAGGGTTCTTTCGTTATTGATCGGAAACCATTTTTACCTACAAGGTCAATGTGACCTTGACCTTTGACCCCTTAACCCCAAAATCAATAGGGGTCATCTACTGATCATGACCAATCACCATATCAAGTTTGAAGTCCCTAGGCCTAAGGGTTCTTTCGTTATTGATCGGAAACCGTTTTTACCTACAAGGTCAATGTGACCTTGACCTTTGACCCCTTGACCCCAAAATCAATAGGGGTCATCTGCTGGTCATAACCAATCACCATACCAAGTTTGAAGTTCCTAGGCCTAAGGGTTCTTTTGTTATTCGGAAACCGTTTTTACCCAAGACGTCAATGTGACCTTGACCTTTGACCCCTTGACCCCAAAATCAATAGGGGTCATCTACTGATCATGACCAATCACCATACTAAGTTTGAAGTTCCTAGGCCTTAAGGTTCTTTACTTATTGATCGGAAACCGTTTTTCTTACAAGGTCAATGTGACCTTGACCTTTGACCCTTTGACCCCAAAATCAATAGGGGTCATCTACTGATCATGACAAATCACCATACCAAGTTTGAAGTTCCTAGGCCTTAAGGTTCTTAAGTTATTGATCGGAAACCGTTTTTGCTTACAAGGTCAATGTGACCTTGACCTTTGACCCCTTGACCCCAAAATCAATAGGGGTCATCTACTTGTCATGACCAATCACCATACCAAGTTTGAAGTTCCTAGGCCTAAGGGTTCTTTAGTTATCACTCGGAAACCATTTGGTCTACGGACCGACAAGTGCAAAGCAATATACCCCCTTTTCTTCGAAATGGGGGCATAATAACATAAAATAAAATTTACGGATTGAGTAGGAAGCTTGTAAAGCTTTTTTGAAAACTCTATCCGGTATTATTCGTTGTCTGTCATTTTTTTGCTCGTTCCGACGTCATTTTCAATTTTGATTTTTCGGAAGGAGGTCACTCTGAGCACATGACAAAACTGTGCCAATGCGGTGTTGTGATACGTTATTGCTTTGACAAAATATGTCACAATAAATATTACGATCGGAAAACTGTTTCTTTCTTTCCGATTTTGAAACGATTGCAATTGTTATTCAATTCGTTTTTAAACGACAATTATTTGTGACGGTCTAATTGACGGCCGTTTAATAGATACTTTAAGACCAATGAGCATGAAGAACATTTGTTTGTTAAAACCCGCTCGCTAATTACACAGGTGAGGAAGTCCGTAGGGATGATTTTTTGTCACGGCCGTTTAATAGATACTTTTAACACTGAATTTTGTACATTTGGGCCGACATTTAGTGGCCGCTGGCCACGATATAAAATCGTCGTTTAATGGAATTAACTTATATAGTAAAAATCATCGGGAGGGATTTTATGCGGCCGCTTAATAAAAAGGTCGCTCAATAAAGGTGGACGCAAGTACGATGCCGACTGTACTATTAACAATGTCATGAGTGGTTCTTTTAATTTTACATTATATCTTGTACAATGACATAATGGGTCTTAAGGGCTTATATTATATCATAAACAATGACATAATGGGTCTTTAAAGTTTTGATTTGAACATAAACAATCATGATGTGTCTATAAAGCTTACATTTTTACATGAACAATGTCAGAATGGGTCTTTTAATTTTACATTATAACATAACAAATACATTGTCATTATAAGCTTATCTCTTAATTAATGAGTCTTATCAAACAAACACAATAGAATAGAAAACTTTATCACAGATTATAACACCAGTCTAACAGACTAATTCCTTTTTCAGGATCAAAATATGGAATGGATCAAACACAGAAATTTTTGAATAACTAATCACATGAATTACTCGACAATTAATATTCAATAAAAATATGGGATGGTTAATAAAACTTAAAACTGACATACAGTTTGCACTAACAAAATAATCTTTCAGCTGTATATGCTATTGCATTCTTGTTTGAAGAATTTCCTACCTAGCTATAATAGCAGTGGCCCTATTTTTTAATTAAAAGATGTTAATTCTTACAAGCAATGATCTTCACAGAAGATAAAACACATAGAGATTGTAATTTGAATGTAGCAACAACACTAACAAATAATTTTCTACACAGCAGTGACATTCAAAGAAGTATGACATTAACATATACATATATGGTAATAGAATGTCTATATAAACTATATGATATAAACAGATACTAGTCTTTACAGAAGTGACATTTCAAGATGGTAATTTTAATGTAGAAATGACATTTACAGATATTTATCTTTACAGCAATGATATTTAAAGAAGTAGTGACATTAACACAATACATATCATATAGTAATTGAATGTCATAAAGGCATAAACAGATATTTGTCTTCACAGCAGTGATATTTAAAGAAGTAATGACATTAACATATACATAGCATATGGTAACTGAATGTCACAATGACATAACCACATACTTGTCTTTACAATAGTGACATTTAGAGATGGTAATTTTAATATAGAAATGACATTTACAGGTCCTTATCTTTACAGCAGTGACATTTATTTATAGTAATTTCAAAGAAATGACATTTACAGGTACTTATCTTTACAGCAGTGACATTTATTTATAGTAATTTCAAAGAAATGACATTTACAGGTACTTATCTTTACAGCAGTGACATTTATTTATAGTAATTCAACAAAGAAATGACATTTACAGGTACTTATTTCTACAGCAATGACATTTATTTACAGTTATTCAACAGAGAAATGACATTTACATGTCCTTATCTTCACTGCAGTGACATTTATAGATGGAAGTTACACACAACAATATCATTTACAGTAAATTATCATTAAAGAAGTGTCATTTAAAAATATTTAACAACATACAGCCTGAGGAAATATTACTTCTGAAAAGCAGCAACATTCAAAGCATGGGTTGTGTCAACTAAAATAAAAAGTATCATAAAAGAGTAATGGTAGACAAAGTAAAGAAATCAAACAGTAATCATAGATTAATGATAGACAAAGTAATATATTCTAGTAGTGATGCCATTTATAGCATATCATCACCATTGATTGTAAGTAATCTTTGAACACTCAGCATCAATCAAACTAAATGCATTTGAAATTTGAAGTTAACCTTCTTCTGAAAAAAAAATACAAGACATCTGTTCACAATACATTCTTTGTCACATCTGAAGTTAATACTCCTTGCAAATGTGACATTAGAAATAGATATTCTTTATACAAGAGTCATTTGAAATAGATATTTCTTTTTATTACATGTTTTATTACATGTTTTGCAATGAAATCATGAAATAAACAGAAAATTTGTTTGTTTTACATGTAAGATCAAATAATATTTCACTCGTGAACCCCAGCTATTATATTTTCACTCGTGGCTACGCCACTCGTGGAAAATATTGCATCTGGTGTTCACTCGGTGAAATATTTTTCGATCTTACACTGAAACAAACAAATATCCTCTATATAATAGTGACATTTGAAAAATATTTTTTTATTTATTTAATAGTGTCATTTGAAGAAACTATGAACTGTTTTTCATACCTACCAATAACAGCAGTTTTAACTTAAGGATGTTTATAAAGAAAGGCAATGGTCTTCACAGAAGACAATATATTTTTATATGATAATGTCATTTGAAGTAGATGTTTTTTTTACAATAATGTCATTTGAAGTAGATGTTGTTGTTTTTTTTTTTCAATAATGTCATTTGAAGTAGATGGTTTTTTTATTACAATAATGTCATTTGAAGTAGATGTTTTTTACAATAATGTCATTTGAAGAAAATATTCTTTACAATGTTGTCATTTAAAGTAGATATTCTTTATAATAGTGTCATTTAATGTAAATATTCTTTATAATGGTGTCATTTAAAGTAGATATTCTTTATAATAGTGCCATTTAAAGTAAATATTCTTTATAATAGTGTCATTTGAAGTAGATACTCTTTATATTGGTGTCATTTGAAGTAGATATTCTTTAAAATAATGTAATTGGAAGTAGATATTCTTTATAATGGTGTCATTTAAAGTAGATGTATTCTTTATAATGGTGTCATTTAAAGTAGATATTCTTTATAATGTTGTCATTTAAAGTAGATATTCTTTATAATAGTGTCATTTAAAGTAAATATTCTTTATACTAGTGTCATTTGAAGTAGATATTCTTTATATTTGTGTCATTTAAAGTAGATATTCTTTAAAATAATTTAATTGGAAGTAGATATTCTTTATAATGGTTTCATTTAAAGTAGATATTCTTTATAATGGTGTCATCTGAAGTAGATATTCTTTAAAATAATGTAATTTGAAGAAGATATTCTTTATTATGGTGTCATTGAAAGTAGATATTCTTTATTAAGATGTCATTGAAAAGATATTATTTATAACAGTGTCATTTGAATTAGATGTATTTTATAATAGTGTCATTTAAAGAAGATATTTTTTTACAGTATTTTCATTTGAAGTTGATATTTTTATAAAAGTGTCATTTAAAGAAGATATGTTTTACAATAGTGACATTTGAAGTAGATATTCTTTATAATCGAGTCATTTGAAGTAGATATTCTTTATTAAAGTGTCATTTGAAGTAGATATCCTTTATAGAAGTGTCATTTGAAGTAAATATTCTTTTAAATAGTGTAATGTGAAGAAAGTATTATCTATAACAGTGTCATTTGAATTCAATATTCATACAATAGTGTCATGTGAAGAAGGTGCTCTTGCAATAGTGTCATTTGAAGTAAATATTCTTTATAATAGTGTTATTCCAAGAAGATATTCTTTATAACAGCATCACTTGAAATAAATATTCTTTTAAATGTGATATTTTAAGTAGAAATTCTTTACAGTAGTAACTGATGAAGTAGAATTTCTTTATTATGGAGACATTTGAAATAGAAACTATTCTATATGATCAACATGCAATAAAACATGTGAAAAAATATGAATGACCTTGTACATGTAAATGCAATATCATTTCAATGATTAAATCATTATCACTATGTGGAAGTATATAATAATTTAATAATAATTTAATAAATAAATAAATAATTTAACTATGTTCAATATCCTTTTAAATTATGATTTCTTGCGTAGAAGTACAGAGAGTAGTCCCTCCAAAAAAATAAAAGATACATAGTCAGTCTTGACATTGTATGAACTGTAAAAACATTTGAGATGGTGAAACTGTGTAAATATGCATTTTCTTACAAAAAATTTATGTTCAGAGCCTAAATCTTACTTCATCTTAAACACATGATGAATTCACAGGTTTTCGCTGAATACACCCTAAATCTTTCACAATGGTTTCTTTCAGACTAGATCAAGCTACTTTGCATTCCATAACTAAATATCTTTGATATCAAACAATTACACAAAATCTAGATCCCTTTTCACAGTTGTCAGCTGGAACAGTGACTCTTGTAATAGTTGTTACATGCTGACTGGGCGTGTACGATACCTGAAGGGGTGTGGTCATGTGAGGTCTAGGGGTGGGGTTAGCTAACTGCCACCTGGTGGTGCCAAGTGGAGACATGTCCTCCTGATCTTTTCTCATGGGCCTGAAACAATAAAATACTTCTTAAATGCAGAATTTTCAGCTGAACAGAGGAGAGGCGTAAGTTGTTTGAAATCAATCACTCTAACTACTCACTCATGGAGGCTTCAATACTCTTAAAGCAGGTTCCTTCTAATTTTCATGAATTTTTTAAAAATGTATTAAAAATAAAAAGTAAAATATTGTAAAATGAAAAAAGAAAATAATTTTATACATTGCAAATGGCACTTTCTGGTACAACCCATGTAGATTACCAACAAGATGTCTAATTATGGCGAAAAATACTGCACAATCAACCATTTTTCACAAATAACATGGAAATTATCACTTTTATCTTCATTTTTTTTACTTTTCTTAAAATCTCATTACATTTTTCTCAAGTTTGATTATCTTCAAATATTTTGGCTCATCTGGAGGCATGCAGCTTTAAATTTTATATGTTTAGAACTTCTGACTTGTCAGCTTTACTAATAAATGAACATCCCAGATATTTATGAATGCAATAAGAAGTAAAACAGGTGTCAGTATAATCATTGGCCTAACAGTATACATTTCTCATATTATAATATGAACAATAAAATAATTCTAGAGAAATTAGAATAAGTAAAAGCACATACAAGTGACTTCAAGTAAGCTGCCATATAACTAACATCATTTTCATTATTAATACATTGGCAACCCATATCATCAGTTGAATTGCTGTTAAAATCAGTTGTATTTTCATCCTGTATTATAAAATACCCCCCTTGACCTTTGGCCTAATCGGCTATTTTGGTTGGCACATCTGTTGCCTCAGATAATAATGAAAACCCTGAACTATTAGTACTGAGACCTAATTGGAGGTTATATTATAAACTTACTCTTTATTGGTACATCCTGGTGGTGACAGAATCTGATTACTTATTTTACTACAATGTGACGTTTCGTCCATCATGACGACACTGTCTCCTTGACCATAGAAAATTTTTCCTCACTACACTTTTTATGCAGTCTACCACGGGGATTTTTTTACTCGAAAATACGATTTTGGATTTGAATAAATTTGAAATGAAAACACCATTTTGTTCAGGGGTGTCAGTGGCTAAGTGGTAATAGTTGTCAACTTTAAATCACTTGTCACAAGCCACTGTAGGTTCGAATACCGCCAGGGAATTTGGATTCTTTAACGCAAGGAGGCTATCAAGTCAGGTAATTAAACGTATGTGGTTATATTCAGGTTCCTGCTTGTGCCTGGAATAATGCATGGACGGGCACCCCAGGTCTTCCTCCGCCAGTAAGGCTGGAATGTTATCATTTGACATTTAAACAGTATAGTCAATCTCTTGAAATATATTATTAATTCAACTAAACTTGATGGCAAAAAAATCAGAAAAATGTCAATTTTAAGATATCTACACATTTAGAATTATCAATAATGTCAGATAGTTTGAAAGCTATGACAGTACATTGTACTTACTTTTGCCTTACTGCATTTTATCAAATGTATAGCACTACAATTGTTTCCTAAGATGTCATTTTCTATGATGTCAACCTCACTGCGGCACCATATCCCATGATCCTTGTTGTCGTAGATACCATTTCCATTAATATCAACCTAGATAAACAAATAGCACAAATGCCATAAAGAAACAGGTAAGGTCCAAATAAATAAAAATCTATTTCTGGTCTCAGAACACAGCCGCCCCCCCCCCCACCAAAAAATAGAGGGCACGTATGTATTTCTTTTTTTTTCCCTTAATATAACAATTTCTTTATATAATTTCACATATATATTGTAAAGAAAGGATTTTGAAAAATCAGAAATGCAGATAAAAAGTTGAGGGTTCGCAGCTTAAGAGAAAGGTATGGAGATCTGAGACAGAAGTAACACAACTTTTGGCCTTAAAATGAACTGATTAATAGCAATTCAACCAAATTAAATGAAACTGTAAACACCAAAGAAAGACAACCTTGTACAGGCCATGTTATCAAAGAAGAATTTTAATACAAAATTCATACCTTTCCAGGTCCGCCAACAATGATGCCTGAGCCAGAATTACAAATCATAGTGTTACACCTGACTGTAGCAGGGGATGCTTGTTCAATAAACAGACCATCAGACTTGTTACCTTGTACAACATTGTTCTCAATCTTCACAGCTTCACCAAATTGCACTGATATACCCTTACCTAGAAATAATGATATAGATACACCCTAATAATTAAGATATATCCCTACCTAGCCATGATAAAATTAGATTTTCCCTTTACTTCTAATAGTAAAAGAAAAGACTCATTTCCATATACACATGTATATATTTTTTGTATACATAGATATAAAGTTTCAGCTTATGATTTATGAAACATCTAAAATGTAGGTCAATCTGCCATGTTTGTAAATGATGCTATGTATGCAAAAAAAGCACATGTTCCAATAACAAGTGTTCACAAGACTGCAAAAAAATAGCAGGGACTACTATATATCACATTAATGTGGCTGCTTTGAGAATTTACCTTCATTATGGAAGACTTTGTTGTATTCTATGGTTGCCATGGTAACTGACCTCTGTTGTAGAGAAACCTGCTCCTCTGAGGCAACCGCTAGAAAATCTAGACTGTGATGACTTGGTGTGTCTTTTGAATCCACCATCATTGTCTCATTCTTGTGACTAGAATCCTGAACAAATTATTTCGAAACAATTTTAGTAAGGTTGTAACCAAAATCCTGTTGAAACTCAGTGGGTATTTTGGTTGGGTTTAACTTTTTACAAACACAGTGGCAACATGGCCGAATGGTTAAAGCATCAGACTAGTATTCAAATGATTGCTAGCCATATGGGTTCAAACCCCATCAGGGGCAAGTTGTTGTTTCCTTGAGCAAGAAACTTTGCACTCATTGCTCAGTACTGGTTGGTTCCACAAATGGATTCGAAAGTGTTCTATAAGCTTAAAGCTTCCTACACAATCGAACTAAAATAAATTCTGTATAAACCAAACACAGTTTAGGTCATATGGTGACTTTCCAGCTTTTAAGCACATATTCTAAGATCATTATACTTTATATCTTCAGAAGACACCAACATAAAAGTGTGGTGGCATGGCCGAGTGGTTAACATGTTTGATTTAGTTATCTAAGGATCTCTATCTGCATTTGTTCTAATCCTGTCAGGGGCAAGCCGTTGTTACCTTGGGCAAGAAACTTTACACTCAGTCACTCAGTACTGGTTGGTTCTAGGAACAGATTTTGAAAGTGTGTCTATAAGCTTAGAGCTTCCTACACAATCAAACTGAAATTCTGTATAAACTAAAAACGGGGAGGAAAAACACTCATTATAAAAGAATGGAACAGACTTGTTTTGATGGAGACCAAAATAATACTAAACAAAACCGGGATGAAAAGTAAAGGAAACTTTCAAATATGAGACAATTGATCTCGACCATTGAGTCTAATGGTCATTTGTATCACACCTTTTATTAAATCATGTTGCATTAGTAGTTAGTCACTTGCATAGCAATTGGTAATTACTTGTTACTTTTCAAGTAAGGCCAGTAAGGTGGACTCACTGCAAGATATGACCAAAAATGTGTAAAAAAATGGCGTAAAAACCAAACAACAAATAGAAGTCACAATAAACTTACCATTCTATTGACCAAACAAATACCCGTATCTCTATTACTGTGAATCTCATTGCTATGTATAAGGGGGTGATGTGCCGCCATTACCCAAACCCCGCAGCCCGCGTTCCCTGAAATAATTTTAACTTTTTGCTTTATTATCATTATCAATTCACTATTATGTCCGTAAACAGGCTTTAATCAAAACACTTAATGTCTCAAAATCTTAAGGATCAAAGATTGAATCTGGAAATTATATCTTGATATTATCACAGTGAAAATGAGCTTATTTCTTGTAGGGAAGAAACTAAGTGACCTTGTAGGTCATTTGGTAGAGCTAAGAAATGGTATATGTTATAGGTCAATGGTTAGAGTTCCAGTAAGACAGCACATTTTCTCATCCTATAACAACATTTATTCAATTAATATTTAATTTTAATTTTCCGCAGCTTAAAAGGTATAGTGATCATGGAATTTATTTTACTTTGAATTACATGAAAACATGACGTCAAATTCCAAACAGGTACACTGTTCTAACCAAAAAAGGACCTTTAGTCACCTTTCACTTGCATTTAGTCAACAACTTATACTAGGTCATTTAAAGGTTTGAGTTTATAAAAATCCTATTAAAGAAGTAAAGCCAGGTACCTGTTATGATATTGTGCTCTATGGTTCCCCTCCCACCTTCTCCAATCACAATACCATCTGATATACCATTACATACAGTATTTTGATAAATCACTGGTTCCCCTCCATGCCGAATATCAATACCACCCCACTGGTTCCCGGTAATAACATTACCTAAAACACATAATATATCAAGTTATTTATCACTTATCAAAGGTCAGTGCCATCTATATATGCCTGAGAAAAAAATATACTAGTAATTAAATGCAGGTAGAATTTCTTCTAAAAACCTTTACAACTGGACAGTTACTATTTACATTTTTTTAACAACACCAGAACAAAACTAGGTCATAGTAAGTAAAAGTTTATTGCAATGATATGTACTTACCATGTATATATCCTCTACCGGACTCGTTGACCGCTATACCTGCAGCCCTTCCACTGTATATCTGGTTGTTACTAAAATATTATCATATTCTTATTCTAACTTATTATACAGTAAAAAGTCTGAAAACCTGATCTTTATAAAAAATTCTATGGGTTATGCAAGTTTTTGACAGAAAACAATTATGACAAAATGTTATTTTGACTAACCTGTACACTCTCCATCTTTAACAAAGAAACCCAAATTCTATAGATTATTGGAAATGGATTATAAAAGATTTGATTTGACATTGATGATGTTATACATGTATAATATATAAGTAAAGCATCACTTACCACACTGTAGGATTGCCTCTGTACAAGATATACACGCCTGCTTCTTTGTTCTGATAAATATCATTATGTTTAATCTGACCACGCCCACTTCCAAGAACCACAACTCCTGATCTCTTTCCATGATGTATTCTGTTACACTGTAAATTAAAACCCGTTTAAAATATGTATTATAAAACAACATGTTAATGTCATTTTCCAAACATTATATTCAGGACAAACAGAGCAAGCAAATGATTTGAAATTTTGCACACAAGTTTTTGGTATAAATTTACATCAAATGGTATAAAAATCTCGAAAAAGTATTTCCAGTCCTTTAAAAATATTTCTAACAAAACAACACAGTGCATCATTTTCATTTGGGAAGGTTAATGATCTACAGTAAATGACCCGATTTTAATTTCTCCCCAAAACAACAGCCTGTTACTTAATATAGAATAGCTGTAGAACATACATGTTTTTTGTAACACTGGCCCTAACAAGTTCACAACCGCAAAGAATAGCAGCATTTTCAAACAAATAGCAAAAACACTCAATGTGCAGGGACAATCAAATTAACCCTACCCCCACCCCACAGTCATGCTGACACAGTCATCCAAAGTTCTATATTTTGTAAAGTTCTCAATTTTAACACTGAAATCCCTCTAAGTCACAATGGACAGTTCAAAATTCAAAGCAGGCCATTCATTATACAAATTCAGTAGGGTAAAGACTAATATATTTACCTGTACAATAGGATCAGCATTTTTACGTATATCTATACCGGCCTCACAGTTAGAATGGATGTCATTACCTGAAACATAAAATAATCTCTTCACCTGCCGGAATAATATATTTATATTCTAACAATAGCTGCCAGTAGGATTGTGTGCATAATCGACTGTTCTCGGTGCTTGAATTTAAAATAAAGAACCTGGATAATGTAGGATGAATAAACATGTATACATTTAGGACAAGGTTTAATTTTGTAAGAAAAGCATACCTGTAACAAGACCTGATGCAGCGAGTCTCATAAAAACACCTGACGTCCTACAATGATGAATCTCATTCTTCAGTACCACTGTCTGTAATATATATAATATAATATTATCATCTTTAATACGTTTTCATTCCTAGGATTGAAAATTCAATACAGTAGAAGTGTAGCCTTTGCATAGAATTCAGTAGCTACTAAATGTGCGAGACAAGATCTCTGCTTTAAGAAACAAGATATGTTTGTAAAACATGTATGCCCCCTATCAGCAGCCAATTAGTCATGCGCTAAGGTTATTATGCATGACTTCTGACCCAGTGATCAAACAATTAATAAGGGTTATCAAGTATCTACTGGTCATGACCTTAACCTTTGACCCCTTGACCCAAAACTCAATAGGGGTCATCTGCTGGTCACGACCAATCATCATACAAAGTTTGAAGTTCCTAGACCGAAGCGTTCTTAAGTTATTGATTTGAAAGCATTTTTACCTACAAGGTCAATGTGACCTTGCCCTTTGACCCCTTAACCCCAATATCAATAGGGGTCATCTGCTGGTCATGACCAATCACCATACCAAGTTTGAAGTTCCTAGGCCTAAGGGTTATTTAGTTATTGATCGGAAACCGTTTTTACCTAAGAGGTCAATGTGACCTTGACCTTTGACCCCTTGACCCCAAAATCAATAGGAGTCATCTACTGATCATGACCAATCACCATATCAAGTTTGAAGTCCCTAGGCCTAAGGGTTCTTTCATTATTGATCGGAAACCGTTTTTACCTACAAGGTCAATGTGACCTTGACCTTTGACCCCTTAACCCCAAAATCAATAGGGGTCATCTGCTGGTCATGACCAATCACCATACCAAGTTTGAAGTTCCTAGGCCTAAGGGTTCTTTTTTTATTGATCAGAAACTGTTTTTACCCAAGAGGTCAATGTGACCTTGACCTTTGACCCCTTGACCCCAAAATCAATAGGGGTCATCTACTGATCATGACCAATCACCATACCAAGTTTGAAGTTCCTAGGCCTTAAAGTTCTTTAGTTATTGATCGGAAACCGTTTTTGCTTACAACGTCAATGTGACCTTGACCTTTGACCCCTTGACCCCAAAATCAATAGGGATCATCTTCTGATCATGACCAATCACCATACCAAGTTTGAAGTTCCTAGGCCTTAAGGTTCTTTAGTTATTGATCGGAAACCATTTTTGCTTACAAGGTCAATGTGACCTTGACCTTTGACCCCTTGACCCCAAAATCAATAGGGGTCATCTACTGGTCATGACCAATCACCATACCAAGTTTGAAGTTCCTAGGCCTTAAGGTTCTTTAGTTATTAACGGAAACCGTTTTTGCTTACAAGGTCAATGTGACCTTGACCTTTGACCCCTTGACCCCAAAATCAATAGGGGTCATCAACTGGTCATGACCAATCACCATACCAAGTTTGAAGTTCCTAGGCCTAAGGGTTCTTTAGTTATCACTCGGAAACCATTTGGTGTACGGACCGACGGACCGACAAGTGCAAAGCAATATACCCCCTTTTCTTCGAAATGGGGGCATAATAATTTTAAAAATACCATAGCCTGAAAAGCCTTAAAACCTGTATTCTGATATTCTTTATTTACCCATCTACAACTAAAATAATATTCTTTGAGCTCTAAATACAACATACGCAATAATTGACATTGTTTCAATTTTTATCTAAAACTTTAATTATAAGATAACTTCCTAGAGTTTTGGATAAATATGCCATACACACTGTTTATATCTATAATTTTCAATAAAAACATACCAGGGGTTTGCATAAAACATATGCCTCCCCAACATGTTTTTTTCATTAATCAAAATTTTAATGACAATCCCTTTTGAGTTTAAATACAAGTATGCCAGAAAACCTGTTTTTTACTCCCCATAACAATAGCTTGCCTGTAGACTGACCATAACAGCTCCTTTGCTTTGTGTTATACGACATTTATGTACAAGACAGCCTCTAACTTCATTCAATACTTTTACCATATCATTGTCCTGGAAATAGAAGAATGTTTCAAAACATTTTCTAATTATATCTTAAAAACACTGTCACCATATTCCTGAAAAAGTTTATCTAGTAACTTCAAAACAAGTAATGTTAAGTTTTGGTTATTGTTTTCTTCATGCCAAAAATTACGTAAACAAATTAAAGAATGGAATGTTGGTGGTTGACTTCAAGAGACACAGTGAAACCTCTAACAAAAATTTTCAGCCCTCTTTAAGAAATGCCCTTTTTAAAAACCGGGTATAAATTTTTCCAAAAAAACCAAAACCCCCTTCCAAAAACCCAACATTTTTTGTCTCCCAAAAGGGTGTGCCTGTAAAGTTTCTGAATCAATTTTTTTTTTCTTCGACATTTTTATTTGACCAATAAATAAAGCAAAAATACCTGTATAATATCAATATGTTCCGACTGGTTCTGGCTATTTATAGAAGCAACATCAGTACACTCTTTCTGAGCAGACAACGAGCGTGGCTGGTGACGTTCGGGGTACGTTAACATAATCACCGACTCTTCACTAGAGGAGAACTCACTGTCGTTGTCACTCAACAATAAACTTTCATCATCAGATGATGATGTAGTACTGGCTCCATCTTAAATATAAAACATTCAAAAACTAAATCCCACATCTTTATCCAATTATTTTATTCAACCAAACAACTATATTCAATCCTTGTATTTTATTCAAGTTAACTTTATTTCATCAGTTTCTTTAATTAATTTGACCCATCAGCTTACAGCTTTATCAAAATGCAACAACTTTATTCAAGCCAAAAACTTTTTTTAGCAAGTCTTTTTAATTAATTCAACCCAAATGCTTGCAGCTTTATTTGATTTAGTTGATCTATTGATTCAAAATACCAACATTGAACAAGTATTTTCAATTTAACCAAACATATTTGTTCAACTAACCCTTTAATTCAACAAAACTCAATTATAATTAATCGAATACAACTATAAATAAATGAGCTGAAGAACAAGTTGAACCATCATTACCATGAATTTATGTTACAACCCTGATCCATTTTGAAATTTGAAAAAAATGAGCAGTTTAAAAATCAAAATATATCAAACAGTATTTTGGTCTTGTCACACTTCTTGTGAATTTTTTAATGGTGGTTTAATTACTATGTCTTAAAATAAATACACTTTTCTCCTGCCCAAAGTAGTGTGGATAAAAATTCAACAAATTTTCTAATTGATATGCATTAATAATCTATAAATTTTCATCACTTCATAAATTTGAGAGCATATACATGTACAACAATAAAAACCAAACAACAGAAAGTATTTTAACCAACCAGAAGAATTAAAACCTCCACCATCCTCCTCTGACACATCATTACTGCTTGCTGTGTGCAAAGAAACCTCTGAGCTTGATAAACTACGCTCCCGGTGAGCACCTACACCTTGTGACCCATCACCATGACGATCTGTAGTGTGTCTAGAGGTCAATGAGTGCAAATCAAGTGCAGGAATCTTAACCTTGTTATTTTCATCATCAGGATCACTATCGGAATCAGAATTGTCTCTTAAAGTTTTATTTTGGTGCTCAGTGCTTAAAAACTGTTTCAAAATACTATTGTCCTCTGCAACATTGGACCTTTCACCTATGTGTGACCTTGAAATGTCATGATCATCCTCTTCACCTATAGTGCTCTCCCCTGATGTTCCAGGGTTACTATATTTAGCACAATCTGAGACAAAGTTTTCAATGCGCTTAAATTTTTCTCTATGGTGCTCTAAATAATTGGCATTTTTATCATTGTTCGCATCGTGTTTTGATGCTGGAAATGTGTTTTTTGTGTAAGTTGTGCTATGGGGTGCATGTGCTCCAGTACCTGATTGAATAAGCTCATCAATGTCACCTTCATTATCAGATACCCTGTGATATTCTCTAGAATTATGGGTAATATTGGAATGGTAAGACCCTGATGGAATGTTATTACCCTGATGCCTTCTGAACACTTGAATATCAGCGCCACCTACCGCCCCTTCAAGGGCCGTTCCTCCTGACCGAACTGACATGTTACAAGAATGACCTTCAATATCATGGGAACCGATATCCTGAGAGAATCTTCGTCTTATAGCTTCGGTATCACTAGACATTTGCCTATTGATGCCGTTGAATTTTGGACCCGGCTTTTTGTGTATAGTTGCTGTAGATAAAGAATAGGCTGACTTGGGAATCAAAACATCGGCACTTTTTCGTCTCTCAGGTTTTTTCTGTAATGTGCATGTTGACATAATTTTGTTATTTAACAACCTGAATGTCCAGTTTTTATCTTCCTTGGGATAACCCTCGACAGTGATAGCCGCTGAATCTGTCTGAGAGAACTCACAGTTTTGAATAATACTTGCGTTAACATGCTGCAGTATAACAGTGGCATGTCTAAATGTACAGAAAGATATAGCGACAGAACCTGGGTTTTGAACATATACCATGCCATCCTCCATTATACAGTTGTCCACCTGCAAATAACCTGACCTGACCTGAAAAATAAAATGAGAAAACAAATCTGGCAATGAACAACAATAACAACTATTGACACTGTACGAAACATAAATTTCTACAATTTTAATGTATAATGGCATAAATCAGTTTTTATTTTTGAAATGTCTTAATTTTGTCAAAATACCAATTAACACTGCAGAGAAAAATCAGCCGGCATTAGGAGTACATTGCATGAGTAAAATAAATTTTGCTTAATTATCTTTAAATTTCTTTTATTTAAGATGAGGCAAAATTCTTTTTCCTTTTTTTTGCTTACCTTTAGAATAAAATTAGTGAACCAAGGTGCTCTAAATACCAGGTTACTAATTCTCCCAGTAATTGCAGTCTGTTCAATACACACAACTAGAATCACACTTCCTAGTTCTCCACGACCTACCAACTCAAACGGTATCTTTGAGGACATCTCAAACTGTTCATCATAAATGCCTGGATATACTTCTATTCTATCAAAATCATTGGCCACTGCTAAAGCACCTTTCAGAGTCTCGTATTCTTTACCCACGCCTACAGTGATGGTTTTACGAAGTTTTGTACGTTTGAAAACAGACATGCATGTTACTGATGCTGAACCACGGTCAATTTGTGTCCAGAACATGGAGGATATATACTGTTCTTTATATGCCTGTCTCCAGGAGTGTGGATTAGAACTGAGGTTAAGAGGCCAGTATGGGTGCCGCCAACTTGTGCTTCTCATGTACAAATCTTTCCATTTGGTACTGTCAAGACTCAATACCACATCATGCCATGTCTTGCATACTATTGCACTCCTGGAATAAAAAATACACAAAAACAATTGAAAACCACAATTCCAAACAATAGCAATGGCATTAAGAATAAATGAAAACACAAACAATATGAATTTACTTAACAAATAAATAAATTTGTATTTTTATAACAAGTAGATACTGCATTTCTATAACACTTATTGCATCAATATATTAACATAATAAATATAATAAAATTACCTGCATAATTCTTCAGCTGAAAGATATGAAAGAATAATTGCCCAAATTTCATATGGAAGGCCTCGTTTGTCTCCAGGTAGAACCTTACTACCAGTGTCTGTCTTAATAGTAACAGCACTTGATATTGTTTCTCTGTCTAAACGGTCCAATCGCTCCATCTTTGAGATTCCCCACTTTAATTACAAACTTATGAATCTATGCATCTTGATAATGACTTTGAACCTGAATAAAAAAAAATAAACACAACACTGAGCACATCAAAAATAGATACCAAATTAATGTTGATAAAATTTGAAAACTTTGATTACAAGAGCTGTTGTAAGGACAGTGTGATTGACTATTCTCAGTGCTTGATAGTAAAATAAGAGCCTGCATGGATAAAGTTGAATTTTCTAAGTTTAAAAAACGCCATAATTCTGTCAAAGTTCATGTTTTGACCTCATAATATGCTCTCAAATAAGTCTGTGAAGTTTCAACCCATTCCCTTTAGATCTTGTAATACTAAAAAAATAAAAAATTGGAGGAGAAATGTCTGCACATTTCAAATTTTGGGGGAGTACTGTCAGGGGAGGAAACAGTTTTGCGGGTGAACGGGCAAGGGAACAAACAGCTTTTTTTTTAAAAAGTTTTAAGGCTTTGTAAAGTCAATCAGTCAAAGAATAGAATTTAGCTATGTTAAGTATGGACAATTAACCATGTTGTTTGGTAAAAAATTTGCCAAATCCTGCAGACTTATCACATGTATTTTCCAGCGTTTAAGCGTACCGAATAAGAGGGAAAATAATTACCTCTGATTAGTTAAGAACTGGTCATTTTTGAACATAACAAGTAAATATTGAGATAAGTCATTCAGCGTTGGGTAGTCACACTAGCAACACTTTGTCGGATGTTCATCTTATTTATTTCTATTTGTTATGACTAATGATACAGACAATTCGACATTTTCAGAAATTCTTGACCAACTGAAAGAAAAAGACGAGATTTGAACTCTTTGAGAGGGGACGTTCGAGGAAATAATTTGAATGTGGCTAATGAAGTTAAAAAATTGAAAGAAAGGGAACTGCCATGAAAGAACAAGGACAACAAAATTCAGTTTACTGGAATAATAGTGAAATTGCCAATATATGTTCCCAAATTTCCTAGGCTATTTCAAACGATAAGTTTGATTACGACAATGAACTTTTGAAAGAAGTTGACAAAAAGATAAAGGAAAGCAATAAATTGGTAAGGATAGCAGACACGTCAGAATGGGGTTGGCAGACTGTCCAGCAGTATGAGAGTAATCCTATCGCTTCTGACAGTGAAGACAAATAAAAAATTAGCAAGGCTGAGAACAGAGCTTTACATAAAAGGAGATGTTACACAGACAAGTAAAAAAATTCAAATTATGTTCCTACTGGTTTTGGAACAATTCTCAATCAAGTACACCAAGTTTGGCCGAAACATTGTCACCATGGGGTGGACCGGGAACATCTGGAGCTTACGAGAAACAGAAATTTCGTTCCTTTTCAGCATTTCAGAGAAGAGGTACCTGAAGTTATTTGCCTGTGGTGAGTTTACACACTGGAGGAGAGACTGTCTGCATGCCCATTTCGGAAAACAGCAACAGTTCGATGTCACACCTAGTATAAAATGAACCTGTCCATATGCAACAAGATGATAATATTTTTAATTTGTGTAATGAAAATGACATAAATCAACAGGGCTGTCAGTAGGGTCAGTATGAACATACCCATTCGCTTCAAACATATTAAACTGATATACATAAGTGGTATGTTATACAGTTATTGGTACTTTAACAGTTCTGAGACATTATTTAACGGTAATTTCTACCATGTTCAAGGACTAAATGGAGTTAAAAATTGCCTGCTGGTGGATTCAATTTATGCTGCCCATTTGTTAATTACAGTTTTTAATGCCTTCGCTCAGGAATCCAAAGGGGGGGAACAATTAGTCTTTTAATTGCAGAGCTCCAGATAATTTTTTTGGCCAAGGGGTTTTTACCCCTCAAAATTTAGAGTGAGGGGTAAAATGCAAATTCTGAAAAACTTAAGGGGTAAAATCTGTCAAAAAAGCATTTTGCATTTTTTTAAAAACAAATTAAAACTTATTGTTTTGTTTGTTTGTTTATTTTCTTTTTTTAGAAAAACCTTTACAAATTAAATACTGATTTATGTGAAACAATACAAAACATGCCATGTAAAGTCAGACTTCCAGAGTATACTGGAACTCAAGTTTAGGATACACAGCAAAATTATCAGGGCTTCCATTTTCAAAAATGGGTTTAAACATACACAGCCAGCATAGATTGAAGGAAGTGTCATCTCAAGGCGACGAGAAAAAATAGCGTTTAGTTGCAGTTAAATAACATCAATTGAAATAGTTTACAAAATTTTGATAATAATCCTTTTTTGTTTCATTAAGTTCAATTTTTAAATTGAAAAAAAAAAAAAAACACCGAAAATAATTGCTGTTGGGCTCTGATAATTGCGTCAATTACCGACGGTATAGAAGTTTGTCCATCGTCCATCATTAAGGAAAGTTTGCATTACTAAACTATTTCTCCTTTTCACCGTTTTTTTTAATATTCTTTTTATTTGTTTATTTATTCCCCTCCGATCATAATTAATTCAATCCATGTGCTTAATTAACAGATTTAACAATTCATCTTTCATAAAAATCATAAGCATGAAAATTAAGGACGTTAATTATAACATGGAACTTTGACACTTAATTTTATTAAGATAGATTATACAACGCTTACTTGTATTCATTTTTTTTGTACAAAATTGCGGAACATCTTTATTAAAGTGAACTCACTAGGACAAATGCGGAGATTTGATTAAAATCGTTGTTTAAAGACACAAAATAGCATATGCATTTTCGACTTCCATCTCAGACTTCCCGAAATACGATGGTCCGACGGACGTGTCCGATAAATTTTGATCAGGTCAGACGAGTTTTTATTCCGGATCGGTCCGACTGTCCGGCTTTTATCCAAGCCGCATGTATACAAAATGGCGTCGCTAAAGGTGCCAAACCTTGGAAAAATAAAAAATCTACGTCAGAGGATCAGGCAGAACAGCAGTAAAAGGATAAAAAGAATAGACCTGAGACAAAATTTAATGTAAAATAGAAGCAAGACAGTGAATCGTTGGTGTATGATAGGGAGGAGATGAAAATGCGCGGTAAGGAAAGTGCCGATTTTTACGTCGAAAAAATTAAAAACAAAATGTGTCTTAGAAATACAAACACAAGTTATTCTTTGATTTTGATCAAATTTTATTTGGTCCGACAGATTTTGTTTCGGTCCGACAGATTTTCATGGTTTGTCAGACCGAATGTCTGACATTTTTTTTCAACTTTCAGGAACGTACGGGCCCGTACGGCTAGCCACTTCCTAGATTGAAACGGTAATAGGACATTTCGGACCATGGACGTTTCGGACCAGACACTTCGGACCAGATTTTGGGACACTTCGGACCATATTTCGGGACATTTCGGACCAGATTTTTGGACATTTCGGACCATGTGTTGGACATTTCGGACCATGAGTTAGACACTTCGGACCATTGTTTTGGACATTTGGGATCATGTATTATATACTTCGGACCATTGTTTTGGACATTTCGGACCAGATTAAATATTATTTTATGAAATTAGCCATCAATTAATCAATAAACTAAAGAGTAGCTTTAGTATATATTAGACACCATGGAAACGATACTACACCTATCCCGATTTAGATTTTATATATTTTGCAATATAAATGAAGAAAATTAAGGAAAAAAACAACAACAAAAACAATACAAGCAATGTTTTGGTGACACACGTTTGCAAACAATTTATTATAAAGTATATACAAAAAGACATGACAAAATATAACTTTTTTCAGTTTGTAAGCTATATAAGTTATGAAAATGAAATAAATTTTAACACTGTGTTATATTGCAGCCTGGACATCAAATTTTTGACAAATAATTAATCCATTTGTTTGTTGTTTATTGTTGATTTAAACTGTACTTTAATCGCATTCCAATCAAACCAATCAATTTAAATATTTGTTGTCAAATTAGGTAAAAATTACAATACATACTTCATTAATTGAGTGAAAGGTGACACAAACGAGTTCTATTCAGCAATTTAAACGTGTGAAAAACTGCACTGACAAGGATGTCGTTGTTCTTTATTACCTGCCAGAACACAATTTAACTTGGTAAAAATTTACTCTAAATGTATATAAATCAATTTCAAAACACCCTGAAATAACAAATAATCATATATTAAAAAGGAATAAATGGTCTGTTGAAAAAAAGTTCTGGTCCGAAGTGTCCCCATCATGGTCCGAAATGACCATATCATGGTCCGAAATGACCATCTCATGGTCCGATATGTCCCAAAATCTGGTCCGAAATGACCAAAAAATCTGGTCCGAAGTGTCTGGTCCGAAACGTCCGTGGTCCGAAATGTCCGTAATTCATTGAAACCATCTAGTTCTAGGTTCTCCAATCAGTCAACACTGTAAATTGGATGTTTTTATGTTTCCAACTTATAACGGATTGTTATCATATGTTCAAAGCAGATGTCAAATTCGAAAACAGACCAAACCTAAAGAGATTTGGAAGATCTGTACACAAAACATGCAAAAGTGGGCCGGAAAAAGTTGCGATCTTTGCTTTTAAAGTTTAATGGGAAAGTGAAATATATATGCTAAGTTTGTGGTGTTTCAGATATATACGTTATCTAAGATTATCTTCCGAAAACCCAAACCTGTAGAATTTGAATGACAACGTAGCTTCATCAACATCTTAGCTGAAATTATTTGCTAATTGGTTTAGCAGATTTGTCTCCAATATAAACAGGAAATGACGTCACTTGTTTTTTAACGAATAACTATTTTACAACAGAAAATCTTTCGTAGCCGAATTCGTCTCATCAACGAATGTAAATTTATAAATCTATTTGATGTTAACTTAACGCCACTCAGACAAACTACATACTTTCATGTCTAAGAAATTTAAACATATATGTACCTGTATGTTTCCTAAATTGCTAGTATATTTCCAACGAAAAGAACTAGAGCAAGGTTTAATGGCGACCTCCTGCAATTATCGACACCCGCCTATATATAGCGCCTATACTATCATTTACATGACGTGTAGATCTACAAATATATATTAAAACATCATAATTATTTTTGAAAATAGATATTATCAATTTCTGATAATAAATGTCTACAAATTGCAATAAAAATCAATTTAAATGGTAGGCCTATGCTTAATGTTTTATAAGTCACTTTCGTATTTTTCAATGTGGGCGGAAGGATGAGTATAGAAACAATGCAATAAAATCACGCCTGGTAAATGATAGAGCTACCTGTTTCGGTGGTATTTGGTAAATCGCTCTATCGCTACTTCCGAACTAGTGCATGTGTTAAGTGTTGTCATATTTTATATATTTTGTAAACCCTACATTCCTATAATTCAGCGTTGAAATGGACCGTTTCATCATGAAACTAAACAGCGATTCAGATTAAAAACAATTAAATACGTTTCAAGTAGATATAAGGTCTAGAAATGAAATAAGATTGAAATCAGATCAAAACATCAGTTAATAAAGAAAATATGGGATAGTTGTTCTTGGAGACGGCTCTGTCATCAAGGAAGTAGGACTCATGTCGCTTAGGAGATAGCTCTATGAACCTTAAACCCCAGTCACACTAGAGCTTAAGATTACTTGCGACCACCGGCGACTTGTAAAACTGACGATCATCAGCGATTGTCTGCGACCAAAACCATTTTTGCACGTATAAATTTACTTCTGCAACTATCGTAAGACCAGTCATCATTGACAATCGCACGACAGGTCATAAGCAAACGTACGATGGTCTCAAGATTGTGTGGGATTATTTACGACTACCCGTGACCTGTCATGCGATCACGTACAACTAGTCGTACGACCATCACACGATTACTAAAGACTACTCAAGATTATCAGTGACTAGTGGCAATTTGTAAAGACTGTCGTAAGATTGTCGCACTTCTGAACGACCATCGTGCGACAGCCTAAGACCTTATAAGATCACTAGCGACCTGTTTGATCGCAAGGAGGTTTTTGTACAAGCTCAAAAACCTCTCTACGACTGAAATTGGTCGTGGGACCTAAATAAGATAACCTGCGACTGTCAAAGATCACCGATGACCGTCGTAAGACGTTTAAAAGATTGTCCGCGACCAGAGGTCACTGGTGATCGTGAACTGGTCTTCACTGGTCGTAAGCTCTAATGTGACTGGGGCTTTACATACAAAGTGTCCGGTTGTTTGTGTATTGTATATTGTATTCATTATATTTATCACGGTACAAAAATTTAGTAAAAACAATAAATTTCTATTATGCTGATGTTATCTGAAAATTGGTCACTGCTTAATTGCAAAGCATGCACTGTGGAAAAACACTGGCTCATTATAATAAAACTAATACAGTCGAACTTCGTTCGCTCGAACTCGGATGGCTCGTGCAAATTTGTTCGAAAGATCGGTAGTTTGAGCCAGGTACGTATATTACGTATTACGTTAATATACGTACCTGTTTGAGCTAACCCAGGTTGAAATTTTATCGCCTAGGACACAGGCTTACAGGTTTTCCAGCTTACATCAGACAGTCGAATGATTAAGGTAGAACGCGACACTTTGCGAACTTTCGAGTAGCGTCTTGAAAATTGGCATGCAAAAAATTGACCATATTTCTGATTGGATTTCGTTGATTTTATTTCAATAGTTTCAGCCAATTTTTGTACACATGACGTCAAAGTTGACCATCAAAGCCCGTTTTTGAACATGACGTCGTTGCGTATCCTTGACAACTGTTACGGGTATTTCAACGCCATTGGCGGACAAAATATCTTAAATCCTACAGCATTCGACGGAAATTATTTTTTCCTTTAAGCAGATATAAAAAATATTGTTTTACGCCGAAAATTCTTTGAGAAATGGAAAGAAAATTGTCAATTTTGTGTAAAATTTGACGTTCAGTTTAGCCGCAATTTTCGGCTTTAAATCGGCTTGATAAAAAATTCCTGAAATAAATTTTTGATTTTTTTCTTTAAACGTCCTTTAAAATGTATACTTAGTCAAAATAACTAAAAAAATTAGGGGATCACCGACTCAATTTTTTCGGTACACGTGATTTTATTCCCCCACCCCGTGAGTAATTTTGTTTCGAAATTCGACGTATGCAGATACGTTTGAGACTTCAAAGTGCGGCAATAATGTTCAGCTTATCAGGAGAATTGTTCTAGAGTTTTACTAATACATATAAAACAACAACAACAATGTTCCATTTCAAATTCTTAACATTGTACGAAAAACAAACGATTTTTTTCTTGTTTTTAAGCATGATTAATAACTTCATAAGGAATTGTAAACAGACGCATGTAAAGAAAATGACGTCAGGCGTTCAACGGCAACGCGTACGCTGCGCAAACAAAAATAAATACAACTGAGAGTAATCATTTGCGGTGTTCCTTTTTGATATTGTAATACAATAAGATAAATAAACTTGAATCGAGAAATATGCCTTATGGAACAAAAAGCAACTATATATTTTTATGTAAATTTAGAAATTTACGGAAATTCAATCATAAATTAATACGTAGTCTACAAGAAATTCTGCAAATCTATACATTTTGCATTACCCACACTATGAGTGATATACTGTGAGTGATATGTATTTTATTTCACCTATTAAAAACCAGAATTTGAATTTCACTTGTAATCAAAAACTATTGCAACAATTTGACAGAATTGGCGAAATATTGACAAATTAAAATATACGGTTCATAAATGAAACTTAGTCAATTATATTAGCGTGAAGCAAACAGTCATGCTTGAAACGTTAGCTCAGTGGGTGTTGGATTACAGATGTAGCACGTTCGATTCTACAAATATCTGTAATACATATTCTCTCGTTTTGCTTATCATTTTAGAATATCATAGTGTTAAAAATAACGATTAATTGAGGATTCACCATCAACGCTGTATTAAAAACATTACTATCAAATCGGCCTTTGCAAATATTCATTATTCACTGTATAGCCAAATTTATGGTAGAATTTATTTTGAACAGGAAAATTTAGAAACAGTACTTTAAACATGAAATATAATGAAACGCTGTAAATACACGTCTGCGGATTTTAGCGAACCGGCGGCACTGAGCTAGATACTGCACAAAGGAGTGTTGCGTTGTAAATCTTTATACAAAATAAAGATATTTCAATATATATTGTCATTTTTTTGTCTGTACATGCTACGGGCACTGTAGAGGATCTGTCTATGTTTCACTAACTATTTAATCAGTATGCAACTGACATGTTAATAAAACCAAGAAATATTACATTTTACTCTAAGTTTCACTATTTAATGTTATTCTGACAAATGTCAGATCAGACTATTATTTCTTTCCTCTTGTAGAAAGTGGGTAATTCTGAAGTACATCTTTATTCACTGTTTTATATACAAAATCTGTATTTATAAGAATAAAAAAAACATATTTTGGTAATATCTGATCGTGTAATTAAAAAAAATACGTATTTTAGTAAATACGAACTTCATTCAAAGTTCCCGCATATTAAGAGTGTACGGATCACGGTATATTAGTCATATACGTATTGCGTTATATACGGTCCCGTACATCAAATTTCACTTATTTTTACCTGTCTATCTATAATATACGGAATTCCGCACCCTTCATTGTATCCATATATTTTCCGCAGTGGTCATAATAGCGTAAAATGTCGTAAAAAGCGGGATTTTGACACAGGGCGATCGTTTTAATAACATCAAAAACCCAAACGCCCCGTGATAGCGTGACTTTTATCCAAAGGGGTGGGGGAAATAAAATCACGTTTACCGAAAAAATTGAGTCGGTGACCCCATAATTTTTTTAGTTATTTTGACTAAGTATACATTTAAAAAGACGTTTAAAGAAAAAAATCAAAAATTTATTTCAGAATTTTTTTTAATAAGCCGCTTTAAAGCCGAAAATTGCGACTAAACTGAACGTTAAATTTTACACAAAATTGACAATTTTCTTTCCATTACTCAAACAATTTTCGGCGTAAAACAATAAATTTTATATCTGCTTAAAGGAAAAAATAATTTCCGTCGAATGCTGTAGGATTTAAGATATTTTGTCCGCCAATGGCGTTGAAATACCCGTAACAGTTGCCAAGGATACGCAACGACGTCATGTTCAAAAACGGGCTTTAATGGTCAACTTTGACGTCATGTGTACAAAAATTGGCTGAAACTATTGAAATAAAATCAACGAAATCCAATCAGAAATATGGTCAATTTTTTGCATGCCAATTTTCAAGACGCTACTCGAAAGTTCGCAAAGTGTCGCGTTCTACCTTAATACGTCATTCTTGTTTTATTACATGCATGGGTGCACTTGTAAATAATGATGAAATTGTCCTGTTTATTCGACTTGTTTACCCTGCCATTGATGATTCTGCATCTGCAGACTTAGAAATGCATACATGGTCCACGGTTTATGGCACAAGTGTATCGAAACTGCTCCAGGAGGCTTACTGTAGGGTTTCAGAACAGAAAATACGTTTTATTTTAGACTTGTAGATAGTACATTGCCATGCAAATAGATAAATTAATCAATTATCACGTCACGTGATCATGATAACACAAAAAAAACAATATGACATTTAATCAGGTAATGGGAAATACATTGTGGCAGTGCTATGGAATTTAGCGGGTGTATTAATAAGGCAAATTCCAATTATCCCCCGGGTTGGGATTGACTGATGCATAATTTGTCTACTATATACATATACTCGCCAAGAAGAGAAGCGTTTTTATACTGTTTCAATATCTTTTTACTTATTTCACAGTTTAAAAAAGTGCTATATAAAAAGTATCTTTACCAAAAGTCTAAACGCGATCAACTTATTACGTTACGATCAAATCCCAAATCCTTTTGGAAACTGTTAAAATCTAGAAATAGTAATATTATAAATGAACAATCTTCATTGACAGATACGGGAGCTTGGTTTGATTATTTTCATGGGTTATTATTTAAAAGTAACCAGCCTAATAAATATGAAAGTAATTGGGACTTAATTAGAGTAAAATACTGATAAGGAAAATCTGTACAATGTATTTAAATTCTGAAATTTCCTCTGATGAAGTTATCAAAAGTATAAACAAATTGAAATGTGGAAAATCAAAGGGAAGTGATGGCATCGGAGCGGAATTTTTAAAAAACACTTCATCATTTATCGCACCTGTCCTTTGTAAGTTGCTTAATAAGATATTTAGTAAATTTATAAGACATTTGGAGGGATAGTATAATAGTACCCGTGTACAAGTCTGGGCCTCATAATTTATGCGTAAATAAAAGACCCATTTGTAAATTGAGGTAACATTTACTGAACTGTCGTTGTAGAACCATTTTACATATGATCTGAGCGGTCCCCCATTTCTAAAAAAAATAATTTCAGTTTTATTCTCATTTATAGACTACCTATTGTGCCGAAATTTATTGAAGTGAAATTTCCGAAAATCTTGGACAAGTTCAAATACAATATTGTAAAGATTTTCTAGGTGTAAGTTATTCTGTTAATGGTAATGTTGCACTGGAAGAATGTGGAAGGATGCCTTTATGCATTGATCATCATGTAAAAATTATCAAATATTGGTGTAAACTTCTTTGTATGCCAGAGCATAGATATCCTAGAGATTGTTATTTGATGTTAACTAGACAAGATAATGTTGGAAAGAAAAATTGGGCTATTTCAGTAAAAAAAAACTTATTGTATACTTATGGGTTTGGCTTTGTATGGCTAAGTGAAGAAATTTTTGGATATTAATCTATTTATTTGTCAATTTAAACAAAGGATTATTGATTGTAAAACACAAAATTGGATGGAAAAAATTCAGAATTCACCCTGATGTGACACCTATAAATTTTTCAAATCTATGTTAAATCCTGAAAAGTATTTATCTATTGATATGCCATTTTATGTAAAAAAAATCGTTATTGAGATTTAGATGTTCTAATAGAAACTGGACGACATTTGGGTATACCAAGATATGGAGGAATTTGCCATCACTGTTTGCAAAATTATAACAATTCGTTCATCGAAGATGAATTTCATGTATTTTTTATTTGTAAGAGATTTTCCCAACAAAGACAACGTTATATATCTCCATGGTACAGTCATGATTATATATTCCATATTTTTTGTAATTTGATGAAAACTCAAAATGAAGAAAAAATAAATAATATTGCTTTTTTCATGAAATTATGAAAATTGCTGGTTAATATAAATAGGAAAGCAAAGCATGTCATATATTATAACACTGTATATTGTAGACAAAGCTAAATAGTTATGCATATCTGTTTTGATTATATTGTGTATTTTGTGCCTTTATTTAAAAAATAAAATGTTGTTGTTGTAGTTTATTAGTCGAATTTCACGGGATAAACGTGATGTTAATTTACACGCTGATATAAATTCTATTTATGGAGTTATTTTGCTGTATTATGAATTCGTAGCAGCAGGAATTCATGTTATATTTTTTCTTTTTTAATTACTTACACTTTATTTATTTCGATAAAATAATTTAACAATAAAAAGCGAAAATTAATGAATAATAAAATTTATATGGGGAAGAAAAAAGTCAACCTCCGGCGGGACTCGAACCCGCAATCCCCGGCTTAGGAGGCCGATGCCGTATCCATTGGGCCACGGAGGCGGTTGACGCTAGGAAATTTTCAATACGTCTATATTGTAATTAGTAGTACGTTTATTAATCAGAGGCGCTAAAATACATATATATATAGGTCCGACTCTCTGCTAATATTTAAAGGGTTAGAACTATGTAGAATCTGTCGTGTGCGCGTGTTCTCCAATGTTAAACAAATTGAATGCATGTTGTTCCATAGCTAAGACCTTTGGTCATCAAAAAGTAGATAGCAGATGAATAGAGAGAAATGCAACAGATCTCTTGGTCTCAAAATGGTTTGTGTAAGATTCAGATAAACAGGGCCTGTACATGGAATTCAATTTCTATTTCATAATATATATAAACCTAAATCCAGCTATAAATCTCAACATAAACAGGAACAACACACAGACTATAATGTTCATATCATGAACCTTTCCTGCACTCCTGCTCATTTTCCCACTCAGTGGATATAGACCTTCTGGAATCAAAACTTCAAAATGATAGGCCTATATGCCACCAACCAGGGACTTAATATCTGAAGTCCTAGCCCCTGTCTGTACATTCGTGCAGTCTGACAAGGTTCTGTACTATTTGATAGAAAATCCTGTTAAATTCGAATGGACAGCTCATAAATTCTCAACAGGGCAAATTCGTCGTTAACACCACTAAATATTTACTGCATTGGGAACAAGTCATATATGAACGTGGATCATGGTAGTTTAAACAAGTTATCTGTATGTTGTTACAGGAAAGGTTCCAGTTACATTTGCTCCCAAGAAAGGTACAGTGATCCAAAGTAACAAATGATAGTATTGAATTGTATAGACTCCCAAGACAGGATACAGATGATACTGTGACTTCATCAATATACTGTATACCTGATACGAAAGTGATATTATGCTCATTTTTTTATTGTCAAGTTAAACTGAATCGTCAATAATTGAATATAAATCTGCATAGAATAAAAAAGACTGCCCCACTTTTTGTAAAGGGTAAATTCTAATTGATATTTTCAGAAATTTCTTTGGGCCAAAGGGATTTAATTTTTTGCATACATGAGAAGGAAATAACAAAATTGAAAGGCATTATGGTAAAAAATGTTCACTCACTACCAATGAATAGGCATAATGTCACTTTAATAAAAACTAGAACTCTGCAAATCAGATGTGTCGTGTCGCCTTGTGAACAATATAGTTTAGGAGAAATGGCCAGGACAAAAATGAAGAAAATAAAGAAGTGCAGGGAGTACCGGTTCTTGTACACTGCACTTTTTCTAAATTAGATCTACCATCCTATGAAGTTTAAACTCAACTTTAAAGACCATAGCTTTTATACTTTAGGAGAAATGGCCTGGACCATGGAAATTAACAAAGGGCAATAACACAAAAATTTAAGAAGTGCAGAGTACCAGTTCTTGTGCACTGCACTTCGGGTCATTATAAGAAGCATGCATATCAAGTTTGAAGTCAATCCGACTTATAATGACTGACTTATGCTCCGGACAAGCTTAAGGGGACGCCAACGCTAACAAAAGTTACCCCTATATGTCGCCTTTTTCAAGGCGACACAAAAACTACTTTCTTTATTTTATATAAAACAAAATCTTTTGAGTTGTACATTTTTTATTAGTTCTCAGATCTGAAAATTCATTCATTAGTAATAAAATGCTTTGTATACGGGATAAAAATTTCCATGTGTAAAAAAGCCACAGGAAAATGTTTTTCTATACAATAATGTTTACTATATAAAATAATGAACTTTTTTTCTATTTACAATGACGTTTTATGTTTGAATTTACAAAACTTTGTTCAAATTCTTGAGACATTGACAGAAGTCTATGAAATATATAACAAAATCTTAATGTAAGTTTTCTACTACAATTGAAGCAAGAAGACGATGGTGAATACATCCACCATTTTCTCTTGACAGTGTTTACATACAGAAGTACACTTGGTATACAGGAGTTACTCCCCTTTAATATATGTAAGCTATTACAATGTAATGTGTTTATTAATAAATGGCAAAAAATGACACCCTAAACTATGTTATAGTTATACTACTATTATAAAATTATCTTTAAGAACTATATATATTGCAAGAATATCTAATTTACATGTAAATTATTAGACGCAAGTCTTGTTTTTCCTATTGTCTTCGACTGTCACCTCAAAAAATTAAATGAAACAAGAAAAAACTTGTTGCTTTTTTTACTACTTATGTCTAATAATGTTCATATGACTCTAAAAGACAATACAAAAAAACAAACCCAAAATGACTAAAATATGACAATAGAAATACTTAGAAAAACTGTAGAAAAATAAATTATTGCAAACAGCTACAAGACTTTGTACAAATCTCTAGTAATCATAATGATAACATATGTATGTAGACACATTCCGAGTAACACATATTTTCACTGCAAGCCCAAATATAATGTCATAATTTAAACATTCAGTTATCAAATACACTCATACAAGACTTTAGACAGAACCGAATATTTGCAGTTCAATTTTTCGATTCAAAAACATAATTGTGAACGATTTAATTTACATTACTTTGTGATGCTAGAAAATCTGGTCATTCTTAATATGTTTCATCAATTTTGATTTCTTTTAGGATTATTTTATTCAACTTTGGCACTAACCAATGGGTAAAAGAAATCTAACAAAAATCCTGAATTCAGCATTATAAAGTTTTATGTCACAATAATAAATGTTTTTTTGGGATTCTGAAAAAGTGACGAGTAACGGTAATACTGAAAACTTTTACCCCTGCCATAACATCAGAGAGAAAAATGGAAAAAAAAAACAACTGAAAAATTTAATCCCGTTGAAGACATTGACAACATCTATGTTTGCTGAATAGGAAATATCACTTGTTTAGTGGACAACAAAAGTTTGTGGTTATCCAAATACATACATGTATGCATCGTCGGATACCCACGATTGATAAACATGTTACATAACATGCAATCTGATAAATGTTAATGTTTCAGCCGTGGGTATCCGACGATGACATGTATGATATTTTAGAGATATTCTGAATCTGAAAAAGTTTTTAACTTTCTATACATTTACAATGATTCACTTGTAAATGTTTTTAAGAAGCAGACAATTACCACTGCCTTGAATGTGTATAGTTTGAATAGAAGCATTACAGTCTGGTATTGTTTATTTGTATTATATTTGTTCATCAAATTTTTTAACAAAGAATATTTTGTGTTCTGCTTTTACTGCAAGTATCTCATACCTTAACCGTCAGCCAGCAGCTGATTCTGCTCATGTGATCAGTGCAGACAAACATCTGATCATGGTCTGCATTGTTTACCAATTAGTATGTATTTCAGTATGTACTATATATGTTTTGCAATTTTTTTTTATAAAAATGATAAATGGTTTTGTCCAGATATAAAGTTAGATAAGTCTGTGTAAAATATTTAGCATAAGAGTTAATGTATATATTAAATCATTCACACTTGACACACAAAATACCTTGTTTTAACAACCTGATTACAGAACAAGAAAGTACGAACAGTAAAATGGCTACATTTAAACATGGAACACACATGCAGGGAATATGTGTACAAGAATAATTTTGAGCAATGCTAAAAAAGCTAACTGAGGTTCTAAAAACAATATAAACGTATAAATATTTATCTAACAACAATTATATATATCAAACTGCCCTTTTCTCTTCAAAAATATGCACCAAACAAACTTTTGCACATTATTTTGTGTCTTCATGAAAATGAGGCATAACTAGGAAAAATATATATTCACTTTGTAGACTCTTTTGAGATATTTGTTAAACTTGCCCATCAAACAATAATCTGTCCATTTATCAACAAAGAAGAAAAGTTTCTTATATCTAAGAAATAATGAAATTAATTTCTAACTAGAAATAGAAAGTGTCCCACACATTATAAGCTTGTTTCAGGAGTCAGAAAATAACGTTGATACATTACGGGTTTGCTATAATAATGGTATAACAGTGAACTCATTGAACATTATATCAAACCTTTGTTAGAGGCCACCCTTAGATAATGATCACCCTGTGAATAAAGACAATTTTTCAACAACCATTCTGTGATTTAAGAGTAACCCCCAAATAAAGACCACTTGTATATAAAGGCCATGTTTGGTATCTCCTTTTGGGTGGCCTTTGTTCACACATTGAACAATATATGTGTATTCTTCAAGAGTATATGGTATAACATGAATTATGTGTGTTAATTTCCCCATCTTCTATTGTTTAAGGTATATCCCATAGAGCTATGTGTGTTTTCCTTGTAATATTGTTTTGTTATGATGTTTAAGGTATAACACACAGAGCAATATGTGTTTTGTTGTTTCTGTTTTTTTGTTGTTGTTTTTTTCAAAATGTTTATGGAATATATGGAATAACATATTGCATTGGAAATACTACATATTTTTCTGCAAAAGGTAGAAAAGCTGAGTAACTTTAATTTCATCATGGAAAAGATGTGTAAAGAAATGTAAAATATGACATATATGTGTAAGTGTGGAAATTTTATGTAATATGAGGCATCTGTGAACTTGTAATAAAAGTAACATCTGAAGTTTGCATAAATATAACAAATTCAATTAACTGAAAAAAAAACACAGTTTAACTTCATCAATCATTTCACATCTGATAAAAAGTAAATGCATCCCTGGTTATTTTCATAATAAAACCATTAAGTTTCTTTTAAAAAAATGGAATACCTGAATGGACTATTCCAAACTTCAAAGTTGGGCAAATCCATTACATGTACAAGTTAAAGGAACTGCTTCTCATGTTAATGAAAATGTATTGTCAAATTTGATGCAATAACTTTAAAGGGACTCCTATGATGTTTTCCAACAGGTGTTTAAATGCTTTAAACTCAAACCAGGCACAAATAAGATTAAATTCTAAGCATATTTCTTATATCCTTTTTTCATATTTTTCTATTTTAAGTGCCCAAGCTCATCTATGCAAGAATTTCAAATTTCAAGTTTTTAGAGGACATAAGAGGAGCTCCTTTATATAAAATGTAAACCATAATGTCTGAATGTGTGACAGGTAAAATGTTCCTAGCCTATGACAGGTGAATCTACATTTATACTAAATCTAAGCCATTTATGCTAAATGCTAAGTTAAATTAAATATAGCAAAAATGAATAGCCATTTTATGGCGGCATATGGTATACATAATATTATGACCAATATTTGAATGTAAGTGACGAAAAATATGTGACAATAATTCGATAAACACACATTTTGACCAGCTTAATACACAAATGAAATAGCATAGGGTAATATAAAAATAAATTCTACCTGGTTCTAAAAAATTAAAGAAAATATTAATGAAAAAAATAAAAAAAAGAAACTTAAATAAACTTCATTGAAAGTTCTATTTCTTGTTCAAATGGGTTAAAACTAACAATGTATAGATCTGCCAGTAAGTCAAAGATAAATGCAATAAACAAAATGATGAAAATTAAATATAAAAAAAATACCCTAGTAAACTACAAATTTTCATCGGGAATAAATATAAGCGCAACTTTGATGCTTTTGTAATGAATATGTTTTAACTTCGATGTGATATTTAATGAGACGCACAATTTTTTGCTTTAGTTTTCTTACTTCGAAGCAAGATTAAATACATCATAACTTATATGTATATTTTCAAATATATATATATATATATATTATGCCTACACATGGATGTAACATACATGTATATACCAATAATTCACTCACAAAATTTGTTCTTAATGCTAGTTGCCATAGGAACATGATATGTTTGTTGATCAGCAGTTTTTGTATTAAATCAGTAAAAGAAGTAAAAAAAGACTGATTTTTCAAATAAAGAAGAAATACAGAGATCTTCAACATTAACATGTCTGTTCATTTTTCTATGAAAGAAAAAAATGCAGCATAATTCATTAATCTGGTACAAAACAGACATAGAGATTCCTGAATGCTTGAATTCTTCTGTAAGTAAAAAGTTAATATAAAATCTCATATTGCATGGTAACGTACAGGTACTTTAGGTTGTAGCTTATATGAAACATATAAAACAAAAACTCAAACTGACCGAAAATAATCCAGATAAGAAAAAGGTTTTTAAAACTGGATTGGTTTTTCTAATAATTTAGTCAAAACTAATACAGCCTGTCAAGTATGTTCATAAGAAAAGTCAAGATTTTAACAAACCAGTTTTAAAAGGACATGAAAGAAATCAGATATAAAACAATCTAACTCATTTGCTAAAGAGAGATGTTACCTTGTTTTAAGTAAGTCTTAACCACTACAACATGAGGCAAACCTCGTACATTTTTTTATCAAGTACACTACAGAGCAGGGGTATAATAAAACCATTTTATAAAAACGACAATACTCTTGTGTATTTTCTTTGCATTATACAAACATAGTGTAAAAACACACTCATTTTATAGTTACGCTTCAGTCATGTCAACAAAAGAGTGACTCTTTTATTTTTTAACCAGAAACAATTCTTATTTTGTGCATGTGATAAATAAAATATTAAATTCAAGTGGGTTTATTACTTATTTTATTGAACTCATTGAATATAACAATATTATGCTAGTCAAACAGACTCACATAGTATCATTTCATTCAACTAATTCAAAAAATTTAGTATTGAACCTACACACATTTAATATCCTTCATTTTATATAACCATATAAAATAAAAACATATTTCCACTTTTTTGTTGTTGATTTTACAAAAATGAAGAAAAAAACATATCCCAAGTAACAAATCAGATCAAAATAAGCAGCATCAAAAATATAGTATATATATGATAAAGAAAAAGAGAAACATGAATTCTAAGAAATATAGTTCAAAGTATCCATAAGATTTGTAAATCAAGAATAATTAATTTTATTTCCTTTTTTTGGCCAAAAAAGAAATTTTAAAGAGATCAGATCTTAAATATTTTAATAAATAATGACAATTCATTGAGACACTATTAATTCATGTAGAAAAGTGGTTTATTTTAAAGAAGTTGGTTGAGAAAACCAATTTTACATAAAAATACTGAATAAAAATATTAGCAAGGCACTTTCTTTTAAAAGAAATTACCTATGACATGTCCAAATACCCAGAAATTTCACTTCCATAATTAGTAGAAGGGGTAGAACTTTGGTGATAAAAATACCAGATTCTGTCAAACATTGTGAAATGTATTGCAAAATTTGTTGGGCTGAATTGTAATTATATACCCTTGTCTAGCCATATATTTGCTGCAAAAATAATTATTTTATTATTTCAATTTTGAAAAAGAATACTTTCCAAATACCTGTATTATTGTAGTGTATGAAAAAAATATGTTTGAATATTTCCTTACAAGTGAATGATGTGTGCAAGAAATCATTGCTAAACGAATAAAACCCTACTTAAAACAGCAGCATAACATAATAGTCCTGAACATTTTATTCAGTTTACATATAATAATTCATAAGTAACAGAGACATTCTATGTTACAACTCTTAAGAATCAACAGTAAGATTACAGAAACAACAAAACTGTTCATGAATTTTATAAAAAAAAGAGAAAAAAGTTTCATAAGATATATAGCTTTATACATTTAATTTACACAATCTGTGCTTTTGTCAAGAATTTAAAATTCATTTTACACATCCGGTGTTCACTTTAAATAGTTCTTATTTCTGTTCACAAGATATCTAACTTTCAACATGTCTAATTTTTAATTTATTTTTAGATGTTTAATTAATACAAGAGCTTACAAGATGTTTCATAAAATATTAAGTACCCAGTTTGTCTATGAAATAACAAGACCAAAATTGCATAAAATTTCTTATAAATGGCACAAAAATTTGACAGAAGAAAATAATAAACAAATCATATCACTTGCAAAAATAGACAAGTTAATTTGCAATTAAGACATTAATTAACTAGGCTCATGTGTAAATGCAATCTTTGTCTCTTCTTGTAAATTAATCTTCAAATTTTTCTTTAACAAAAACTTTCCTGTTTACTACTGTATTACTGTATTTTTTTTATAATAAAAAGCATATTAAATCTGACACAGTATTCCATAGCTTTCAATAAATAGATAACTACCAGTGTACAATTAGTGATAAAGGGAAATTTTGGTTTAAATTCAGTTGAAAATTTAAAAAAAAATCTTTTTAATTGAGATTTTTGACTGACCATACAAATTATTCCATGTCCTGGATAATTAAAATATATCAAAACTCATTAATCAATTAATAAATTAAATAATTAATTAACTAACAAGTCCATGCCTTCTGGTGAGATAAAATTCTTACCAGAAAATTTATCATTTATTGTAATATTTTAGTAAAAAAATCAACAAAATTTATTGGCTAAAATAAATGTTCTAAAAACAAAATAAAACAGGATTAAAAAGTACTCAAAATTACTCATTTTCATCTAGCTGCTTTGGAAAATAAGGGGGAAAAAACCAATAATAATTAAACAAAGGTAATTAAAATTGTCTAAAGGTTTCAGTTTAAGCCATGACTTGGTACAATGTATTACAACAATAATTTTTCTTTAAAAATCAAAAGAAACCTGGCAAACAGTTGATGGGGAAATAAACATAGGGAAAAAAAAAAAAAGAAAAAAAAAATAGGAAGAAAACTCCTATTAAATATTTCTATAACAGTATAAGCAAATAACAAAGAAAAATAATAAAAAAATATAAAACACATCAACTGTATGTTATACTGCGTCTAAGTCTGGGCAATCATCCCATGAATGGCTAACAGAATGTTCAGCAAGTTCGGTCTCCGTTGTATACAGTTCCTCACATATATTACACTTGTACATCTCCGATTTATGTTTCTCAAAATGCGTTTTCAAGCTGCTTTTGTAACCAAATGCCTTGTTACACATAACACATTTGTATGGTTTTTCTGCATTTGTGTGCGTTCGCATATGTTTTAAAAGTAGAACTGGACGGGCAAATTCCTTATTGCATATTTCACAGACCTTTAAACCACGTTTAGTAATATCCATAGCTGCTATGGCAGCCTCATCGATAATTGGATATTTTGATTTTTTCACCTTCACTTTGTTCTCATTTTTAATGTCAGATATATCTTCCCCCTTCTCAAAGCTTATGTCACTTTTTTCACCACTTTCATTTTCAAACAATGTATCTGGTTCCATATTATTTTCACTCTTAACTCCTGAAATGTCTTCTTTCATTTGATTAACTTTAGTGAATTCATACATACTTTGATCATTCACCATTTTAATTTTTGCAGGACAGTTTTGATTTTCAACAACATTTTCTACCTTGATCTCAGTGCAGGAAGGTCCAACACAAGATTCAGTCTTTACAGTATCTTTTGTTTCAGAAATAGCACTAATTTCACTGAAGTTTTCAGCAAAATTCTGAGACTTAAAATGTTTTGCATCACTTGATGCAGAGTTTTCATTACTTTGATCATCGACACTAAGTTTTCGTTTATCCACTTTCCTTCTCTCATGTCTGTTTTCACCATGCTGAGTGTTAATGTGGCGATTAAGACTAAATTTCATCGAGAATGGTCTACAGCAGTAATCACAAACAAACGGCTTCTCTTTTGTATGTGTCCTCATATGATGTTTCAGGGAACTTGGGGAGCCAGTTATCTCAACTCCACATTCACAGCATTTCCTTTTCTTATAACCACTATCAACTCCCCGAATTTTATCTTTATCAAGAAAATTTGGAGTTAATCTGTCTCGTTCATCTATTTCACTTTGCTCATTTTCGTATTCATCATTTTCGAAGGAACGATAAGGAGACTGAATTCCAGGCCTATTCTCAAGTGGACTAACTGTTTCATGTGCTTTTACCTTGTCAATAATGTCCATTAAGGCTTGTTTAACAAGTTCAGTGTTGCTTTTACCCTCTTCATTACTACCTTTACTTATAATATCAACTGCATTATCTGCACCAGATTCATTTCCAAATCTAGAATTACTATCTTCCTCCATGTTTTCCATGAAAGACTCAGACTCTCCCCCTTCTAATTTGTTGTCTGGGTCTCGTATAGTAAACAAAACACACAGTTCTTGCTCACTTTTTGAAAGATGTTCTTCAGGCAAATTACCTTTGGTCATTTGAGTTTTTATGCAAGATTTAATATGTGTATGAGTGTTGCATTTTTGAGAGAATTTCTTGTTGCATAAACCACATCTAAATGGTTTCTCTCCCGTATGTATACGCATATGATGTCTCAATCCAGCCATACATGACAATACTTTCTTGCATTCTTTGCATGTACGAGCAGCAGTCTTCTCTTCTTCGGACAGTGTTTTTGCAGAACTACGTCTTTTTCCTTCTGATTTAATTTGTTTTGGTTTGGAATCAGACAGCCATTGTTCCTGTTTTAATTGACTTCCCCAGTCAGGTAGAGGTCCTACTGCTTTCGCCTCTTTGTTTGGTGATGGACTGAGATCTGCCTGAAGTGTCATATTGACTGGCTTTTCTGTAAGATCGGTGGCATAGTCTTGAGACAAAGGTAATGTTTCCCTTTTAAATGAAGATTTAAATGAATCAAAGCCAGGTAGCTGTTGTTGTTGCTGTGGATATTGGAAACCCTGATGACCAGCAGATGTGTCATTTAGATTTGAAAATACACTTGAAAAGTTTGGCAACATGTTTCCTGAGCTACTTGTGGGCTGTGTCATGCTTGAACTTGACATAGACGGTAATGAAGAGCTTGAATTCATGCTGTATTGGTTTTGTTCCAGTTCACCTTGGTAATTCTGCTGAGTTTGAACAATTCCTGGATGATGAGCATACATTTCATTTGGGTATTGACCATAACTCATGTTTAACCCTCCTGGATGATTCTCATAATTAAAATGAGGATTATATTCTCCGAGGCCCGGCGGATGATGAGGGGGAGGTGCCCCTGGATAATGTTGGTTTTTCTGATGATGCTGTGATAAATCCATTGCAATTTCATAATTAGATGTACTGACATCACTACTGGTGCTGAGCTTTCTAGACAATGGTGCAGACAAACTCTCACTTCCTGGAGTGTCAGGCCCTGACCCCACAGTCTGACCTTCAGGTCCTGAAAATTCAGGAGTCCCTTCTTTGCTATCATTTTTCTTCCGGCATGACCTAAGGTGTGTATTAAGGTTACTTCTCTGGGCGAAAGTTTTGTTACAGAGAAGACAAGAGAATGGCTTTTCTCCTGTGTGAACACGCATGTGTGTTGACAGGCTGCTAGAATATGCTAACTCCTTGTTGCATATAGGACAAATGATACTTTTCTGTTTTGGTGAGGTAAGGGGATTTCCTGGTGTCTTTGCCTGAGGTGAAACCATGTTATTCAGAAATATATTATTCTGCGGAGAGATGATTGGTGTACCTGGTGTACTTGGATGAGGCGACTGTAAATCTGTACTTGTAGAACTTGGTGATTGCATTACAGGTGATTCCAATGGTACACCTGACTGGAAGTTATGAGACATTGAATCTGATTGGTTACCTAAATGCACCACAGAATTTGGTTGGCCTATTTCAGATTCTTGCCTTGTCTTTGACTGGCTGTATAGGTGACTCTGCTCATGCACTAAGGAAGAAGGCATTGAAGTTGTTTCCTCTTGTGTTGAACCTCTAACACCTTCCTGTGGTGTTTCTGTCTTGTGAACTTGGTGAGATTCATCAGCAACAAAAGGCATAACTGTTTTCTCAAGATCACCTATGGATGGTGCTATGTTTGAATTCTCATTCTCTTCTGCCTTAATAACAGGGACTGCTGGGAAGCTATGATCTGGCCAGCTCTTTAAATCTGGATGAGCAACTGCAGGATATTCTGGATTGAGACCAGATCCTCCTAAACCTTCTTGCTGCATACCAAGAACAGCATTAGCAATCTGTGCAGGTAAACCATCTGATTCAGGGTTTGAGCTTGAACTTTTTGGGACATCAGGTTTAACATCCATAGCTGGTCCAGGTTGAAGATTAGAAGCAACGCTATGTGGAAATCCTGGTGGCTTTTCTCCATAATTTGGATAAACTCCTGCCTGACTAGCATTAAAAGTATTAAAGTTTTGGATGGATGGAAGAGATTTTATAGGACTTCCACTAAATGTCTGTGGAGGTGGAGTGGGATACAGCTGGGGTGGCGTTCTGGTTCCCAAACTGCTCATTGGTGACCTGCTCTGATAGTTATACATGGCAGGCTGCATACTTGCATAGGTCTCCGGCTCAGATTTTATCTGATGTTTATACAGAGGTGAATTGCTGTAACCCTTATAATCTTGTGAAGGAACATCAAATTGCTGAGCTGTCTCGGACATATGGAATCCATAACCCGGACTTGCTGTCAAAGGCGCTGGTGACTTCCGTGACTTTTTGGTAGGAGTTTTCATACCAGTTAATGAATTCTCTGACATGGAAGGATCAAGTTGAGCATCAGAACCTGGTGTTGTTGGTGTTACATCTTTGTGATGTTTTGCCATATGTTGCTTCATATTACCTTTAAATGTAAATGACTTGTCACAAAATTCACATGTATATGGTTTCTCACCAGTGTGAATGCGATGATGAGCTTTTAATGTTGCCGATGAAGAGTATGTTTTGTTACAGATATTACAAACATGTGACCCCTTTACCTTCTCACCTGATGGCTGTTTACTCATGTCTTCAATGTCACCTTCTTCTATAGAAGACTGTGAAGATGGAGGCATTGGTTTTGTAACAGCTAGTGCTGCAGGCTGCTGCTGGTTTACATGTAAAGGTTGACCTTGAACTGGCTGCTGTTGAAGATGATGTATTGATGGAAGAGGTGGAGCCCACTGACTTGACTCTGTCTGAGAAGACGGTAACTGGCTAGGATATTGTTGTGGAGCTTGCTGATATGGAATTTCTGTATATTTATTATCACTCTGGCTTCCATGAGGAAATGGTGACATTAATTGTCCCGTCTCAGGATTTTGTGGAGCAGGAGATGTGTAATTGTTGAAATGGGCCTGTTGTGAGAGGTTACCATCAGATGGTTGAGAGCTGGAGTTGTGAGCTAATAAATGACTTGATGATACTTGATCAGATGGTACTTTTTCTTCCTTTATATCAGCAGTATTTTCAACTGTATTGTCAGATCTAGAAGTTCCTGACCCCTGAATATGTGCCTGCTTTTCTCCGCTTGCATTTACTCCCTGGTTTGTACTAGCACTGGGTTCTGAGACTGTGGGATGGCTGTAATATGCCTTATTATCTACATGCTGTGATGTTGTTCCAGTAAAAGGTGCCCCTACTGCAGGTGGTACCCCAACTGCAGCTTGAACTCCAGATGCATGTGAGATTCCAGTTGCCGGAGTCATTTTTGACTGAGCAATATCTGGCTTTGACTTGTGGTGTATATTTTCTATGTGTCTGGTCAGACTAAACTTTTGCGAAAACACTTGATTGCAAAGAGTGCAGATGTGTGGACTTGTTCCTGTATGCATTTTCATATGATTTGTGTAGTAGCTGGCTGAGAATGATTTCTTACATATGTCGCAATACTTAGATGGATGTTTTCTCTCACCTTGGTATTCCTTTGACCTATTCTTTTGTTTCATTACGGGAGTATCAGGAGACGGTTCAGGCAATTTTGGTGCTTGATGCATTTGCTGCGGACTTGAACCAGTCGACATGGCCTCAGGATTTGGACATGTCTGTGGTTCTGGTCTGTAACCAGGATGAGCTCCCATATGAGTATATTCACTCCCATAATGTGGCTGTTGCATAGGACTCATAGGTGGGGGATATGCTCCTGGCGGATATTGACTCATTCCATGTCCATAAGGGTCATAATAAACCGGATGGTTCTGATAAAATGGATGCTGCCGATGTTGTGTGAAATCCACCCCTTGCATTCCGTAAGGACTCATTGTTAAATCCTCAGGTTTAGGAGTAGTATCGCCGGACCTCTCTTGTGCCGAGTCAGGAGTTGAAGTATGACTGTAGTTTGGATGTGGACTGGATTGCATACCCGGAAAATGAGATGCTTGATTTGATACCAGAGTCTGCATAGATGGAAGAATTCCTTGTGATTGAGTCATGGGACTTGTTTGCATACCAGGCTCAGGATATTCTTCTCCTGTGTTTCTAATCTCTTCAAAACCTGGTAGTGCACTGGGAGATTCACTGGAATTTGGTTGACCATCGGCTGGTTTAGGACCATTTTTGGGCGGGCTTTTCTTCTGTCTCACTTGAGAATGTGTTAACATATGTCTAGTACAGTTGCTTTTAAATGAAAAAGCACGATTACAGATATCACAATGGTAAGGCTTCTCCCCAGTGTGAACACGCATATGTGTTTGCAAGGCCCCAGTGGATGTTAACTTTTTACCGCAAGTCTGACACTCGTATAACTGTTTGTCCTTGGCAGGATCTTGACTTCCATCTCCTGGAGGCAAAAACTGCCCATCCATCTCCTCCACAGCCCTATTTTGATAGTGTGCTAAATTTGCTAAATGGGCACTATACATATTTTGATCATATGCAACAGCTTGTTGCCCTGGGTAAGGAGACGGAGGATAGTGTTCAAGTTGTCCTGGATACTGGGGAGGAACTGGAAGACTGTAAGGATCCCCAGGAGGCTGAACAACTGGCTGAACTTGTTCTGTATATTCAAGAGGAAGACTTTCACTGGCTGGAACAGTACCATTGCTGTGTTCCATTTGCTTTACCAGGCTGGAATTAGGTGAACTGAGATCAGAATTTCGTTCAATGGAAGACAAAGGCCCTGTGTTTAAAGAAAAGTCCCCTCTACTTTGTCTCTCTTCAATAGAGGCACTTACATTCTCAGTTTCTGTACATTTATTTGGTAAAACATTTTCATTATTTGAAAAATCACTACTCACACTTGCTCCTTTAAAATCTACATTTGATACTTCAAAACTATCAAAATCAGTGTTTTTGTTCAAAGTTTTGTTTGAATCTGATTGAAACTCTGAAGTATTTACAGGTTTATTGTCCTTAACATCATTTCCTTGACTAGTTCTTTCATTTATATCAACAGAACCAATGGTAGGTTCAGAAAAGTTTCCACTTTCTATTGTCACACCAGATACAGTCCCAACATCTGTACCCTGGTTTTTCATTACATCTCCATTCTCACATTTAGAATCAACACTCTGAACTTTTGACTCCTCTAATGCTCCATTTGGAACATTTTCCGTCTTGAGATCACTTTTTTCCATTGTTATCACATTTTCATTAGCCATGCTTTTGTCTAGACCAATTAAGTTCTCATTAACATTTCCACATGTTTCATCAGCTCCTATAACTGTCTCTTTATTTACCATAGTCTCTAAATCTACATCAGTTTCAAGTTGCTTAATTTCTAAGAAATCAGCTTCATCTAAATCAAATATGTTCCCTTCAGAACCTTCAAATGAACTATTGTCAATGTCGTTCACACTCAAGTATTCATTAATTAATTCAGCATTATCAAATGTACTTATACTCTCAGTCTCTTCTTTATCAACTTTTTCACAATTCTTTGGGTTACTAGAAAAATAGTCCTCGCTTAATTCTGACTTTACAGAAGTCTTGGAACCATCAAAATCACTTTCACTGCTTTCAACTTTCACATCAAAAGAGGTTTCATAAGCAACTGGCACTTTCTCATTACGTATTTCACACTTTAAATTCACAGAACTATTTTCCCTGCTCACACGTCTTATACTAGAACCTTTTGTTGATAAATTAACAGGACATTTTGGTTCTAGATCCTTTTTTGAAGGATCTATTTTATGTCTGTTTTGTAAATGAGTCTTTAAATTCCACTGCTTTGTAAATGCGTGATTACAAACTTTACAAACGAATGGTTTCTGACCTTCATGAACCATCAAATGGTTCTGTAATCCATATGGTGTTGTCAATAACTTTCCACATATTTTACATTCAAATCCAGAGTTTGTGAAAGATTTCTGTATAATTTTCCTCTGTCTATAAACAGCAGTTTTTTCTTTATCGGATTTTTTTCTTTTCTGTACAAAAGTTTCAACAGCAACTGGATTTTCAGATTTTCTCCCTTCCTTTTTCCTTCTCCTTTCTTCAACTAGTTCCTTTATATGAATCACATCCTTGTTTTCAGTTTTCTTTATTTTAGAAATTGGTTCTGGGTCAACTATTTCTTCAGCATCATAAACATCTTTTACATAAGCACCATTTAAAATCTCTTTTCTTAATTCATGTAACCTTTTGAATGATTTGTTTTCACGATTTCTTAATGTCATACATGATTGTGTACCTAGGGTATGATATCCAAGCTCATCAGAGCTACTTTCAACTCCTTTGTCACTATCAAAATCAGCAGAGGTACAAAGTCCAAACCTCCCACCACAATTATCTGATTCAACTTTGATAGTAGTTTCTGATTTCTCTCCACCAAATGCAAAATGGCTGTCATAAATTTGTGGTTCTATATTAGAGAAATTTCTATTATAGTCAGTTTTAAAGTTAAAAAATTCATCCGTAGTCTTCTTCACAGCAGTGTTTTCCGATTCAACTTTTCCAAACCCAAATTGACCAGCAGTGTTCTCTACTTTATTGAACTTCCTTTTCTTTTCATTCACTAAAACATTCTTTATTTTAACAACACTGGAATCACTAGAATCATTGATATGTGTATTTGTATTGTCATCTGTTTCAACTTTTACAATAGGGATATCCCCATCAATTTCATCATAACAATTACTTTCAAAAGCAGGTTTAAGACAAGGTGCTGATTCATCAATAAGTTTATTTTTGTGTTTTATCAAATTACCAACAGTGTCACTTGGCTGATCTATAAGTCCAGGTTCCTGCTTCACTTGAAGTTGGTAAGAGTATAATGTCTTTCCACCATTAACAAGAATAATGTGGGAAATGGGGCCAGATGTTCCAGATTTTGGTGAAGCAGTTGGTGGTGATGAGACTTTCCTGCTAGGCAGTCCAGGATAAGGTGGCGGATCTTTACTAAACTTTTTCAATTGTTTTGCAAGGTCTATAACATTACCAGCACAATTTGGAATCAACTGATTTAATGCACAAACCTTTGAATTTGGAAAATGTTTGTAAGTTAGGTTCAAATGAGCATCAGGTGTACTGCTATTAATTGGTACTGAGGTTTTGTTCAGTGCATCACTTACTGATGATGAATGTTTCACAGAAGTAGTTTTAAATGAGGGCTCTTTTATATGAGGTATGGCCTTTGTTCCCTGTGAAATTATATTACTTACATCAACACTTTGAGACGTAGCGAATGTTAATCCCTGAGATTCACTAGTCACTATGGTCGACGTTTTTACAACTGACGATGATAAGCCTGCATTAATTGTATCTTTTTCACAAGTCGACCATATCAAGTCATCAGTTACAGTTGGCTCAGTTTGAGTCACATGATTCACTGTTAGTACATTTTTCTGTTCAATATATTCAACTGAATCTTTCTGAACAAATTTTTTTCTGCCATATGTTTCAAGAGAATTTTTACTGCAGAATTGAAGAGAAGGTTCTTCTTGTTTCAAGTCATTTATCTTTTTACTATCAGTCTGTTTTACAACACCGCTCAGACCAATCACACGAGAAGCATCTGTATCCTTTTCTTTAGACTTCCTTGGCTTTACTTCCACAGAATGGTCTTTGAGCTCTGTGAAACTGGTATTAGGTGAAAGATGACGTTTCTGGCAGCCTTTTAAATGACATGTGTAGTTCCACTTTCTGCTGAATGCGTGCTTACAAATCCCACAAACGTAGGGCTTCTCACCTGAAATAAATAACACACGAATGACCAACCTTATATATAGCTATATGTATAGAAATAACAAAAATTACATACAGTCAACTCCGCTTATAAAGAACTCAATGGGACATTTGAATATCGTTCGTTATATCTGAAGTTTGCTTAAAGCGAGAAGCAACAACTTCAGCTGACTTGTTTGGTTGGGAAAATTTGTCTTGCAAAAAAGCTATACCCGTCACCGGTCAACAGTGTAAACAGTATTTTCAACAGTGGTTAAGTTATGCGGGCCATTTTATTGAACAATATAGTATGCACATGTACATGTATTTGATTTATGTAGACGATAATTTCACAATTTATATGCATAATTTAAACATAAACAAAATGTTGAACTACATGAACATATTCATTTAGGCACTGTCTATTCATTAGAAAGTCCAATTTTAGTATCCAAAGAATCGCCTTTCGCTTTATACCAGTTTCTGGGGTCATTGCCATTTTACAATATAATGTTACAAAGTTATTGGATTTTGACAAAGCAATTGTATTGCAATACTTTTGTGAGAACATTTTACTAACATTTTTATTCCCTGAAGCCATAACTTAACTGTGCAGTCACTTGTTTGAATAATTATCAGCCAGCGTATTTATGTACTAATCTTTAATCTAGCGCATCCCTATAATTCAATTATAATAGTTTGTTTTAACTGAAAAAATATATGTGTTTTTTGCCGTTTGGGACTTAAATGGTTCGCTATAGCCGAAAAAAATTTATTTTAAGCGAGGAAGTATTAAGCGATGTGATTTAATATAAAATAAAGAAGGAATCAACCGGGGATTTCAGAATTAGTTTGCTTTTAACAATAATTTGTTATAAGCGAGTTTGTTATAAGTGGAGTCGACCATACAAAGAATTTAAAGCAGCATGTCTCAAGATTCATGCTGATTTCATTTAAATTTTGGAAATGGATTTAAAAGTGAAATACAGCTTTAAGCATACATGTATGATGATATTAATTATGTGAACTTATTTCTACAATATTATTTAAGGGTCTCCACTAACGTTTTTTGGCATGATAGTACTGAAACTATTTTTTGATGAAAGTCTGGACCAGTAACTTATAAGCATATTTGCTCACTCTGTTCTTCTTCCATAATTTCTTTGTGAAAAATGTCCGAAAAAATGAAAAGCATTGAAATCTTTTAGTTCAAATGGTCCTAAAAAGGAAGAAAAATTATGATATTTATTTTAATTCTGTGAACATTTCAATTGAATATCTCAAGCAATAATTGAGATATTTGACTTTACAAAAAACTTTTACCAAAATTTCTACGTTAAAAAGGGGCATAATTCTGTCAATATTGTAGGCAGAGTTATCCAACTTGTCTTTATTATCTTTTGCATATATTATTCTTTTGTCTATATAAAAAATTCTTCAAAAAACGTTCTTTGGCTTTTTGACCTCAGTGGATTTCATTTAATTAATGATGTAAGAGAGCTAAGTCTCTAAAATGAACAACTTTATCATACAAGCTTGGAGAATTATTGCATATACCAGGTATCTCCAGTCATTTTTAAACTATTTGTAACTAAGGACTTATTCTTGTTGAAACACAGAGCAAAATGTATGAAATGACAAACAATTTTATAACAGAAAATTTACAGTTTTACAATATATGTACATTTAATGAAACTTAAAATGTCCAGCTTTGGTTATGGTAACAAAAGAATTATTTTACTTTGGTATTTTAGTAAAATTGAGGTAATTTATTCATCAGAATATCGTAAACCTGGTCTTGAATAAACACAATCATTATCTCAAATCCAGTATGAACCAGGGTTTGAAGATACAGTCTATTCCACTAATAATGAGATCGGTTTTAACAAGGAACAATGCATAGTCCTAACGATCTCTTTTTATCAGAAGTTGACTGAATCTTTAAACTGAAATATATAAACTTTCTAACTAAAAGAACAAAAACATAGAGGTAAACTTGAAACACATGCAAAACTTGAAAACACTTAACAAGTTGTGTCATTAAAGGTGGCACATGTCCCACCCACACAACTCCCATATGTTCTGCCTAAACCCCTCCAACATGTTCTGCCTAAACCCCTTTGCATGTTAAGCTATAACTCCTCCCACATTTTCCGCCCAAACCCCTCCCCCAAAAGATTATATTGAAAAAGGAATCGTGCAAGGAATGCTGCACATTGGACCAGATTATTTCAGACATCATTTAAGAATGATAAAGAATCACACACGAAAAACGTTTCATTTTAGGCTTTTTAAATTTTGTGTCGTAGACGCTGTCCTGGCTCTTATCCTAGTTTCATGTTAAAATCTTTCATGGTTTTGAATTCATTTTACTTAATAAACAATTTTCATAAAAATTCTAAGAAAAAAGTGGCGTAATATAGCTTTCAGAAAAATGCCACTTGTCTAACAACTTTTCATTGTCATGGATAACAAGAATTTCAAAGAACATGTCAATATCTTTCTTAGTTTTAAAATCATTCTATTTTCAAAAGGGCTTTGACAAAAATTCTAAGCCTTTGTGCAGATAAAATGTTGGTGACAGACAGACAGATGGCAGACAGCTGTAACAGTTGATACTTTAATCTCACATTGTGCTAACACAAGTTTATAAGCTGAATGAACTCGTAAAAATCAACAGTTGATAAAAGATAACAGTGCTTTTACCGTGTGACATTTCTGTAAAATTAAAAGCATTATAGTCAATTGCTTGAAATCACCAAATATTAAAGTATCAAAAAATAGAAATCCAATCTCAGAAATGTTTTTGTTAATAAATGTAGTGTGGCTTTGAGAGCATGTGATGACTGGAATACCCCAATATCTGAATACCAGTGGGGCTATGCTGTACTTAAATATTTCATCCTTTACCTTTTTTCCCTTACAGGTAATTATGCTTCTTTAGCTTAATATGCTGATTACAGTTTTCTACTCAGTACACATTATGCATACAACTTTCGAGATTCAGCAAAATGACGAAATGACATATCCCCCAGCCTATTTTATCTGACCTGAATAAAGGAAATTATGCTTTCAAGTTTAAATAATACAACTCCTTAAAGTCATAGTTGTACTTACAATTAGGAAAACACAACTTTAAATGTTAAAAATTTCTGAAATATTCCATTCTTCTTTGAGCAGTGGTGTAACAAGTAGTAAGAGGCAGTTTAAAGTATTAACCTTGTCACAAGTTGTGTCCCTAATTTTCCTCCCGAGTGTTCCTTAAAATTTCATTCAGTGGACCCTTTGTAACTAAAATGATTTGCTCTAGAAGCAGTGTTCGAAATTAGCAGAAGTCCGATAGCCCCTGACTACTAAATTACTCACCGGGCTACCAACTTTGCACAGTAACAAGCCCAACCAGGCTATACATATTTTCAGAGGCAATATAAACAACTGTTTTGAACAAATGAATTGTGCTAGTGAAATGTCTTTTGGGCTAGTGAATATTCCAATCTAGTAGTCCTACCAGCCTAGTGGATTCAAATTCGAATTTCTTACACTGCTAGAAGCATCACTGACATTGAATTTTAATAGATGAGAAATTGTGCTTGGGAGTAACAAGTTTCTATCTAATTTCCATAAGAGTACTAACTACTTTTGAAAGATAACTCAAGTTGAAAGAAAAATAGATAAATATATTAAGGCTGCCTATAATTTTTAATGCACTGTCATCATTCGAAATTTTCATGGATTCTTATTAATCATCAGAATAATAGGAGCTATTTCTTTTCATTAATATTTTTTTAAAATGTTACATGTACCAAATAAAACTCCAGTTTTCTGTTATTTACCTGTATGAAGTCGTCTATGTATGTTTAAACCTTCTGACGTAGTTAAAACTTTATCACAGTCGGGGCATTGGTATTCGCGTTTCTTGCGTGGCCTCTGTTCCATCTGTGGATCTGAGGGCATGAGGGTGAATTCGACACGACCATGGCACAATGATGGTGACAGCAGTTCTAGTGGAGGGCAAATGAAGCATCGGGACTACACAACAATCAAGCTGATTGACTTACTGATTAACGTATACTGAAAAATAACACAAGATCATTTCTTGAAATTCTTCTACAGTTTTCAACACATAAAAATAAAGAATAATGGTTTTGTGAATGTGACAGTAATAAATTTTGAAACGTGTTGTGTTGGCACTTATAAGTTCAATACAAGCATTGATTCACCTTGGCATAGCCACCAAATTACTATGTGTGACAAAACTGCTCTTCAAGTAATTAAATTAAATTGATTTTTTGCTTGTAAAGCCTTTTTTTGCATGCTCTTCACATGGATTTCACTATTAAGTGATATTAAGTTATTCTCGTCACAGAGCCCCTTAATTTTACTTAAAAATAAATTCTCTAGGCATGTAACTTCGTAATAAGTATTTTTGCAAGTAACTGTAGGCAACACTGTCATAATAATACACAAAGGTCCACCTTTGACTTTCCTGCACATTATAGTCTACATGTTTCAAATAATATAGGAAAATACCAACCAAAGAAAGCCTATTTCATATTTCATTTTTTTTACAAATTGAGATGATTACAATATTTTTTGTTCGAAGTTATGCATCATCAATGCATGCAAGATTTTCCACCCAAACACACAAACAAAAAAAAGACTTTTATCATTCATGAAAATTTCTAAAAAGTCAATATTGTACATGCCAAAGCAGATTTTAATACATGGAGAAAACTTGAAAATAAATTGCCTAGTCTTTCTTCCATTTTTCTTTAACCTAACAAGGACCAATCAGAAAGCCTGTTATATATCCATTATTAAAAGATTTTATTTAGCAACAAAATGCTTCAGATCAATCAATGGAAGATTAATACATGTACCTGTACTTTTTGCTACAAGCAGGTCTTTTGGACTATTTTTTTTTTTGGGGGGGGGGGGGGGGGGGGGGGGACGGGGGGGAGAGACAGTGTCAAAAACTGTTAATGGCAAACCAATACATGTACTTTTTTATAAAATATGGAAAATCAATACATGTTTTTTTTATAAAATAATCTGTATACAAACTCCTGTACCTTTTTATTCATTCAACACTTATTAAAATCAGAGTTAAATGCTTTTTTGATTTCTGAAATATCTATACCTTTTAAAATAACTGGGTTAGTATTTTTACCTTGGAAAATTAAACAGGGTTCATAACACACAAAAGAATTCATCTACTTCTAAATCACCCATTCTCCTGAAAATGCAAAAAAAAACACATGCATAATTAATAAGTTAGTATTGGAATTTCTAAAGCTCTAGGTTTTGCAAAGTGCCATACAATATAAAAGCAACTTTTTATCACTGACAAGAAATTGACTTGCTTGAGGGAAACAAATCTTAAAAACAAAGATTACATGTATATAAATATAAAATATTTGAACATGAAATAATTTGAGGCCAATGCATGCAAAGTTTAGTAGATGTTGTATTAACAAATTTACAAAATCAATTATATCATCTATGCAACTGTAGCTATGGTAATCAGTTTTCAGATATCAATTTTACATTAATTTATCAATACATGTATATCTAGTATTATCTACAAGAACATAACACAAGTATCTTATATAAATTTAAAACCAAAATTAAATTGTATTAATTGATTAAAATTATACATTGCAACAGGACAACAATTTTCATTATTGCTAACCAGTAATAACAATTTTCATTAAGGATTTTGGGATTGGGTTGCACAAACCATGCATGTAGTTTAAACTAAAATACACATACATTCTCTCTTAAAACTAAAGCTACAAGCCTTCATACAATGCAATTATTTTCAAATCTTTAATTAGGCCATCCTTAAAAAAATGTTTGTTTGCAGTAACCCGACACAGAATTTTCAAGGTGGGTAGGTAGGTCGATTTTTTTTTTTTTGATTTTTTTTTTTTATTGAACTGTACTCCCAAATAAACATGGAATTTCAAAATGCTGAACAATATTTGCTTTGATAATCTGGTAACAATTAATAAATTGATAACTGAATTCTAATTTAATAAGAACTACATTTTATTTCTTCTATTAACCTTTAAAAGAACGAAAACAAAGCACAAGGCATAATTTTCTGATTCAAAAAAAAAAAAAAATTATTCAGACCATGAAAAAAAAAAATTGAGTAGGGGCAAATTTTGTGAGTTGGTCGCGTTACTGCAAACAAACATTTTTTTAAGGATGGCCTTAATTGGAAATATATTGCCAAAATAATTCATTAAATTAAAGGAGGATGACTAAATAAACATAAATCAAATAGTTCAGACATACATGTATATATCAGATGCATTTACAAGATATTGTGAAATACATTAAAATAAAAATATGAACTTTTTGTACGTTCTTTTTTTCATTCCCTGATTTATAAGCCAACATTGAGTGAAAAGCGATAACACCTTTCATTTTGTTTTTGCACAAATAGATAATTACTCCAGAAAAAACAGGATAAATGATCTGAAATTTGACACCCAAGTGATTGGCATATTCCTACGTGAAATGGTGTAAAATCTAAAAAAAATAAAAATAAATCAATAAAAATTCAAGTACAGCCATGTCAAAAAACCTTTGTAAAGTCACTCTAAGAATTTTAAATTCTGACTTCAAATCTCAAGATCAATTATGATGGCATGAAACTTATTGTTCAATGACAAAAAAAAGCTTCCTTTTCTCTTGTTTACAATATCAAAGGATATATAATAAGTACTTTTAAGCAATTAAACTATTACTAAAAAAATCATGCAGATTTTATTTATTGCTTTTTCAAGGTACAACAACAGTACTGTCAAGGCTACATGTCAATCATTTGATAAGGCTTCCTCATAGTCACTAGTGGAAATCTTACGTAATTTGCCCATTGAGGAAGTGGACAGACATTACTTGTCCACAGCTTAACAGCTTGCATAAATAGCCAGACATTTTTTCATGGGTGGTGGAATGGTCTCTTGCCTTAAATTTCATAAAGGAGCAATAGACAAGTATCAAGCAAATAAATTTAATAAAAATATTTTTTTGCTATTTTTTTCTTGAGGATATTGAAGGCATTGTTATTTTATCTTTTCACTTTCATTTCTTTTGACAAACAACAAACAAATAAAAGTCTGCTCCAACATTTTGATAGAAACAGCTGTATATGTAGCAGGGAAAACAAATTTGAGTGGCAAAATTGGCAAAGAGGTTTAATATGTTCTAAAGCTGATATTTATTTCTGTTTGCAACTGTAATTAAATTTTAATTCTTTCTAACTATTTACTGCATCCCAAGGGATACAGACTTTCATTTTGTAGGTCGGTTTTATATGTTCTTCATATACTGACAGGAGTGGATTCCGACACAGGTATTTACTTCCAATAAAAACCCTGTTTGTACTAATTATTGTCCTTCAGAAGCTCTTTACTTCTAGGTAATACATACATGTGTGCTTTAATATGGTCATACACTAGTTCGTTAACACTATCCCAAAAATGCCTGATATAGTTTTTTTCTTTGTTCAGTGGTTATCAATCTATCAACTCCTTTTTAATCAACAATATTCGGATGTCAAGAGTGCTATACCTGACCTCTTCTACTAGCGATAATCATTTGCAGAGTAAACATTAGAATATCCAAAACTTCAGCATTTGCTGCTGAATATTGCATATCACTTTGAAAATAAAAATTTTAAACACCCAAGCTTTCATTTGAATTAAATCAGCATCATTACATATCTGTCTGGACACATGGTACTGTAGTGTGATTTTGATACTCTCCTTGATTGACCTCAGATATAAGTGTCAACATAATCAGAAATAAACAAACTACCTAGCTGTTCCGTGCGAAATATTCAGATCTCCAGGGTTCGACACTAACTGTTTTAACAAGGGATCCCATAGGAATCCCTGAGATTTAATTCAGGGATTCCTCCTAAATGTCAGGGATTCCTCAGATCAAAGTAGTAAAATATAAGGGCGAAGAATAACAAGGGAGTGCAGCAATCCGATTTCAAATTCTTTTTTTAAAGACCACATACATGATATATTGCCTTGTTTCAGATGCAGAAAATGTAGTTTATGAGCACTTTGGGTTTTTTTGTTTGCTTGGATTTTTACGGCATGTCAACACATAACTGGCCATATGAGCCCTTTGGAAATATTGCTGTTTAAAGTTTTAAAAGTGTTTCAAAGTGTTTACTTTACTAGTATATATATAATTGGACTGCTAAGATAAGTTAAAACATAATACATTTTTTACATGCACGTAAACAGAATAATATTAAGCTCACCCACTGAAAAAGAGTTCGATTTGAAAATAAAACCTGTTTTCTCCCTGGGGTTGATAATTGTGAACCAGTTTCTGTAAATGAAGGTATAATGCAAGTGACTGGGCAATGGGACTTAGGGTTTGAACTTTTGAAGTTAAGTAGGAACTGGGGAAACATTTTCCCAGATAGCTTAGGGTTCACTGAAATAGAGCCAACATATCATCTGTAGATCTTTAAAAACTTACAGGTAATGATTAGGCTCCATATTCCAGTAAGTTCTGGTATGGATAACTTTTGGAAAATATTTACTTTCATGTCATTTAAAAAGAAATGTTTAATTATGATCACTTTGAAAAAATTAGTGATTTTCAGCTTACTGTACACTTTTTGTGTTTAATAGATTGTTGAAAATTAAATATTTTGTTAAATATTTACTAAAGCTAAAATATCAAGAAAAAAGTTTTGTTTGCATTACAAGTAGGGTACCTTCAAATGATTTCGTTTTTAAAAGTAAAAGGTTGCTCCAAGTCCATGACAGGATGTGTAATATCCAAATTTATTGTTCTCAATTTTTACACTGAAATGTCCGATTCTTTTCCTCCCTGTGTGTATTGATTTTTTTTAAGTTTTGACATATGCCACATCAAAGGCACTCACCGCATACAGCAGTCATGTAGTTCAGAACACTGATTGGCCCAAAGAACTGTCAGATGAATTATACGTCATTTGGTGTATGTTTCACCTAAGGATTTTTCTATTTTTTTGACGGTAAATTATGCGTGACCTTGATTGACCTTAGAACACTTCAGTCTTTAGTTAGACAATATATTTTAGCATTTAAGGCTGCAGAGTTTCAAATTTATGATTTTAAACTGAAAAGTATGGATTCTTTTTATTCTATTTATTAATTAATTTTAATTATACTTTTGCTGTACTACAGGGAGAAAAAAATACATCAGTAATCTTTTTGTTTTTTCACTTTTTTTTACGAAAATTTACAATGATCATAAATGCCAAATTTTGGCACACAAAAAAAACAAACATGTACATTTTTGTACTTGTTAACTTCGTAGCTACCGCCGGCAAAGCCAATCTGCACATATCTGAAGTACACACCGCTCGTGTAAAAAATTATACGATAATTATATTTCTTTCTTGAATGTTCACAACTTAATATTATGAAGTCAATGCATGATATAAAATTATTTAAGAATGTTTCTTTAGCCAAAATATTTTTCATTATATATCGCAAATAAGTTGATAGCAGTCACTGCACAAAGGAAATCTGACGTACATGATTCAAGAGCGTAGATAATCTGGTTCCCAGCGTACTTCTGCAAGATAATGAAATGGTAAGGGCAGGTAACCCAGGCTAGAGCGTAGATTTTACCGGCGGGATTTTTCTTTTCTTTCTTGAACATTGCAGTTGTGCCAGTCTTTATTAACACTTTTCTTGAATATTTGTGACTCAATGATATTAATTCAGACAATTTCAAAAATTTACACAGCAATTTTTCAGGGATCCCAACGGAATCCCCAGCTAGGAATCACAGAGATTCCTCCCGACTTTTTGGGATCCTCGGAATCCCGGGATCCCGTTAATGTCGAACCCTGATCTCTACCTTTAAAATTATGAAATCTGTGAGGAAAAATGTTCAAAAAGTGTCCGGTTGATGGTCCCAGACCAGTAACTAAATACACATAAATATCACATTTTATATCTCTATCACCAAGCTGTTGCCTCTATATGCCAAATAACTTTCCAACAGCAGATTTTAAAAAGAGGCCTCCCATGGACTGGAAATATTGGTATATGAAATTATTCATAAGCATAGTCAACAAAATTCGGAAAAAAACAAGGCAATTAAATGTTCCCAGTTGTAAAGGACAGCATTTTTTATTTACTTCACATAATTTCACATGTCTACAGGCAATTGCAGAAAAAATAATCTTGTCTGCCGGAAAGTAAGGCATAACATTTCAGCACCCCTGGATATTACTTCAATTCCGATGATTGATTATTTGAATATTTACAAACTTAATACATGTATTTAGATGTGCTTATGCTTAGTGTTGGGTATCGGACTCAAAAATCACTATCGATAATCGGACCACCCAAATCGATTGTCTGCCGATAGTATTATCGCATTTTTATGGTCCTTTTTTCTTTTAAGGTACCAATCCTTGTATGTATTTTTTTATACCATAGTGACCATATTTTGAGAATAAACTCTTGTCTCCAAGATTAAAGTAAGATTTACTCTTTGAATTCAAAACAAACAACACAAATACCTAATACAACTTTGCGACAGGCAATTTTTGTATTAAACAATGTACAACTTTATGGCAGTCAATATTAGTACCAGTCAACAGGTCAAAATATTGTAGATCAGTTATTTAACTACAGTAGATATGTATGATGTCATTATTATTATGTTATTTATAATATTATGTTATTACACACTATAATTTTCTAAAGTACATGTAGTATTAACAATATAGTATAAGCAACTCAGTGGTGGTAGAACACTGAAAATAATCGATTTTTAAAAAGGATTATCGATTGTGGCCGATTTTGGGTTGTTCCGATTAGTTATCGATTTTCAGAGACAATCGGAACAACACTACTTATGCTTATAATTTTTAGTTGCTTTAATATCTTACTTCCATGTACTTAATTGTGCTTATGCTTATATTTTCTTTTTAGCTGCTTTACTTTTGTTTAGTTCATATACTATTGTTTGTCGGAAAATAGCTCATGAGCTAATGTTTTCTGTTTATATGTATCCAACGTAAAATAAATTTTCTTGTATCTTGTATCTTGTACCAAATTTAAACAAATTATTATAGACATAATATGTCTATTATATATGTGATTTATGTCGTCATTCTCATGTAAGGTAACACAGAATCAGTATTCTACCACAAGTAAACTCTATGTACAAATAAATGCAGTTTCAAATTATTATCTATATTTTATATCTTCAAAACTTAAAATGACAACAAATAGTGCATTGGGGAATTATGCCCAAATATGCAACATGCCTAAACATGAAAAACAATCATCAAGTAGTTTAAGCGAAGTATATGATTCCTATGGGTCAGAAAGTGTTACAATATGCTTCTGTACTGTAATATAATTGATATACAATGTTTTAACAACATTAATTTGCTTTAAATAGCCATTGTGTTGGTATGGTAGCGTCTCCCTGGAATTTTGGCAAAAACGCAAAAGTAGGTCAAGATGAAATCAAGTATTTCTGCAAAACCTCTTCATTGTTCGTTGGTATTTTACAAAATTATGAAAGTCTGAATACTACCTAATACACTTACCATGGTAATAAAATGCTCACGTTTATAATATGTACTGATTTTTGTGTAAATAAAATGTTTGTTGCGTTTTTGTTGTGCGATAACCTCCGCTATGCAAATGGCGAAGAGTATTCTAAAAAGCGTTGATCCGAACCCAAATAGTAATATTTTCGCGGAAAGAAATTAATGACCGAAAAGGAGTGGTATATGCTATTGAAATATGCGTCACCCTTTGACTGTTAAAGGTCCATTATTCCCCAGAAATGCTTTTGTATTTTTCAAAAGTTTTTTTTTCTTTTGGTGGCCTATTATATCTTCCAAAAAATTACATATATGCTATTACCTGAAGCCTTTTTTGCTTTGACAATTGTACAGTTATAGTAAGATAATTTATTGTTTTGTATTGAAGTCAAAATAATTTTTAGGACAAATTATTGCCTATTTAAAAAAGATTTTAGGAAACTTCATTAATAAGTAGGAGAATTAGCATATAATATCTGTGATCCACTAGAAAGGGTAGCAGAGACTGAGTTACTTTGAATATAGACTTTTCCATTTGTTATCTCCCCTTATTGTTCGTACACTTCCATTCTAGCTAGATAAAAACAGACACATGTGAATTAAATTTAGACCTTTAAAGATATACTATGCTCATCCTTAAGTAAAATATTATAATAACAGAAATTTAATGAAATCTAATTTAAAATTTAAGATAGTAATTATCAATATTTTCTAATATCAAATTTGAACATAGTATATTTTTTAAAGGAATTTAAATAAATACATGTGTATCATCAAAGTACCAGTTTCCTGGTGTGTCTGATTCATCTCCATATTTCCGAGCTTTTTTACCCTCACACTGCATGAACCTTAGCTACCTGTATAGAACCAGGCCATCCTGTACATCTACACAGTCTGATTAGGCTCTATACTGTGGATAGCTCTATTTTGTTTTACCTTTATATTGAAATCCCTTCAATTTAATGGAATGTTCCATTTTCAAAGCAGGGTAAATCAATCAAACAAAATCTGCAGGTTCAGGGCTAAGAATTTGTCAACCCATAATTTATGGTACAAGAAAAGTAATTAATTTCTGTAGAAGTCATTAGTATGTGCCTGAGGAGTCTGATAACTCCATGAAGTCAGGTTCTTTCTGTATTCCTGTTATCATTTGTATTATCAATAATCTGTCTCTATAGTCAAATTTACTTTAATACAAGTCATGTCTTTTTTTGAAAATCTAACCTTCACATCCCCAAAAAGTATTTGTTTTGTAGAACTTTTGCTTAGATTTTTCATTTCAGACTTAGTATAAATATTTGATGAGTTTTTATTTATGTTGAAAGAGTTTAAGTCATAATGCCACTATTAATGCTTTGATGTGTAAGGATCCAGCTCCCTCCTTCCATTTATCAACATTCTATTTTCTTTTTTTTTTTGTTGGATTTTATATCACACAGGTTATATGGCAATTTTCCAGCTTTACTGGTTGAGGAAGACCTCAGGTGTCCCTTCTTGTATTATTTCAGGCAGTAGCTGATACCTATGTAGAACTAGCCACCTTACACGAGCTGACTGGATAACTTCCTTACATGAAAGGATTCAGAGCCCCTAACCGGATTCGAACCCACTGTTGTGAGGGGCAAGTAATTAAAGTTTGAGGCCTTAACAACTTGGCTTTGGACTCCCATAATTCTATATACATTTTGTAATTTTGAACTTTGACATTATATTTTAGGTTTTTACTACATAATGGTAAAAAAGATGTTGATTTAAACAATTTCTATCATGCAACAAGAAAATGCTAAAAAAATTGTTACTTGAATTTGTCAACCTTTCTAAGTTTGCTTGCATTCAGAACAACTTTGTCTGCTAATGATATTATCAAAACAAGACCTGTTGGTTGACAGTGTGCTCCACTTTTCTCAGTGCTGGATAGTTAAATACAAGCAATTTAGAAAAAGGTATAGAACTTTGCAAAAAATAATTGTAGGATTACCTTCCCTTCTAAAATGGCGTCCTATTATGACAATAAACAAGTACGCAAAGTTTGAAGTGAATAGCTTTTATAGTATCTGAGGAAATGGACTTAACAAAAAGATTCTGATGAAAGGGTCATGACAATAGCTCCACCTTTTTTTTCTTCAAAAAATGGAGCTAACAAATGTGGGAAAAGGAATAAATAAGGAAAGACAAATTTTTTATGATAAATAATTGATTTTAATCTGTTTATCTGTGGATGCCCAGCAACTCATAATTTTATATGATATCAATGAATAATTTACATAATCACCCTCAAGTTCAACATCTAAGCATATTTACTGAACATAATATTTCATGCATTTAGTCATAATTACATTTAGCCATGAAAATAACTATTCAACCATGTAAGAAACAATTTAGCCTTGTAAATAACCATTTAGTCTTTTAAGTAACCATTTAGCAATGTAAGTAACCATTTATCCTTTTAAATAACCACTTAGCCTTGTAAGAACATTAATTTATGTAAGTAATAATTGAGCCATGTAAATAACTATTAAGTCATGTTAATAAACATTAAGCCATGTGAGTTGACATCAGGTCATGTAAGTTACTGTTCACATATGTCAATAAACATTTAACGATTTAAGCTATGTTTTGCCATGAAAGTAATAATTTGACCACATAAGTAGAGTGCTCAGCTTACAAAAAATGATTTGGCCATGTAAGTAAACACTGACAGTACAGGCAAATATATATACATGTAATCTGAAATTCAGCCACTCAGACTTAATGTTAGCTATCACTGGTAAAAATCTAGCAACATGGTCAATTCATTTAGCCATGTAAAAAATAATCAATATGTCCAGAGTAGTGAAAATTTAGTCATGTAAATGAACATTTCTTACCATGTAATTAAATCAATTATAGTCACATCAAACAGGTATTACTGTCTGGTGATTTACAAAATTGATGACATGTACATCTATCTATTCTCTAAAATTTTAATAAATACTGACACAAATTGATGAGAGGATGACAATTTGAAACAATTTGAAACAATGAAACAAATATGCATAAAATCAAAGTTGAAAACAAAATGTATATAATTTCATTTCATTACCATTGGAACATTAAATCATATGTCTGTACATGATTATCTAAAACAAAAATGACAAAAACAACAAAAACAACTTCTCTTTCCATGATATAATGAACATTTTCTTTGTAAAATATTATTCTTTTTTTTTTTCAATATTCTTTTTTTTTTTAATTATTTCTCATACAGCTTCTATAACTATTCATTAATACAAAACCTTAAAAATGATGTCAGTACAAATATTTTTTCACACTTTCAACATAATAAGGTTTTAAAGTTTTCTATACAATTTTTTTTTTCAATAGCAAATATCTATATCTTTTCCTATATATATATATACATATTTATTTTTGTACCTTTTTTGTGTGTGCAATATTTAATATTTTTATCATGACAATATATACAGGTAAATGACAAAATTAATCACAGTAAAATTTCCCCATTTTATCCTGTTAGTTATGTAAAAATGAGCAAAAATAATCAAATATGAACACAAAATGTAGAGCTTACAAATGTTATGTATGATGAAATCTGTTTATTTTTAGGTAATTCAGCAATACGCTAAAACAGGATTAAGATGATTGATTAACCAATTAAATAATCACAACAATTATGACCGATGTAGCTTCAGTCGAGTGTACCTTCAGTGCAATTTAACCAGATTCTATTTTTAGTGTTGTCTGCTTAAATTTTAAGTATTTCAATATTAAAACCACTCTTGTTACAATGGACTGTTCCATATTCAAAGCAGGACAATTCCATTATAAAACTGTGGCAGTGTTAGGGTTAACATAAAAAATTTCCAATTAACAGTGGAATAAATTCTCCAAAACATTATTTAGAACAACCAAATGTGACACAAAATATAAGAAATACTGAAAAACATTAAACTCCCTAGACTAAAATACAACTAAAACTCAAAACAGACTAAAACTCAACGCAGATATAGCACAATAGAATGAATAGATATTATCTTGCACTCGACAAGGCTTTACACTTATTTAATATTGATATACATGTATTTACCAAGTTGAAATGTGATTTTAAGGGAAAAACCCACATTTTGCCAAGTTCCAAGGTATCTCTTTTAATATTAATTTTCTCAGTTACTTCAAGACGTTCAGGCATTTTATTCCTCTATGCACATACATGTACCTTGTTAAGAATGTTTAAGACATAAAGCAGTTATCTTATTTATCTCATTTTGTTAACTTTAAACCTGCTGAATTTGTGTAAATGGATTTGCCTCGCTTTGAATTTGGAACAGTCCATTTGAAAGTTTAGAGATTTTACTATCAAAATAGATAACTTGAAGAGCCTAGTCAGACAAAAGATGTGTCCTTAACTGGTCAGTAAAGGCTTATCACTCACTTTCAGTTCCAGCTGGTTAATGACATTCTTCGCTTCAATGGATAGTTCCCGATTTTTACAATATTTACCTCCCTTGCCAAAAATGGCAGCCATTTGTAAGAGATTTTTTATCTTAATTTATTAAGCATGATACATTTGGAATTACCCCCAAAATGGCGGTCAGTGGAGGTAATAATTGCTCTGTGAAAAACACATCATTTCTTATTTAATAACTTACAAAATTAAAAATGTAATATATACAATATATGAAGCACAAACAAAGTAAAGTTTTACTTTAGGAAATATATTTCACAACTGACCTTAACCGAGATGCAGAAAATGAAAATATTAACATCAATATTATTCCTGGCAGATTAATTTCTCATGGATTTTGTGGTTTACGTCAATCAAGTCCTGTTGAGCAAATTTATGTTTTTTGCCTTGCAACTGAATTCTATGAATTTACGACCCAACAAATTTTCTTTTTGTCAGCAAACCATGAAATTTATGCCCTTACATTTAACTAATGATTTCACAGAATTTGATATTTTAAGTAGCTTGGCAACACAAATTTTTTGGCAATATCCAGTGTTCTCATGTACAGGCATTTATTTCACTCCAAAACAGAACAACCTTAAATATGAAATATTCTCTATATACATACAGACAAGTAATTCTTAATAAGCAAACATAACCACTCAGCTCAAAGATTTATTATATAAGAACACTTTAAAAAGAGCTTTAAATTGAAAGGTAAAAACTTAATAATTGTGAGTCCAATATGGAACAACAACAAAAATTTTCATAAACACTTGAAGCAGATAAATAACTGCACTTTTATTTAGTAGATACTCTAATAATGTTTTGTGGTAGAATACACAGTACAATCTATGTAACTTTATTCTCTTTAAAATTCCGATAAATAAATTAAAATTTCAATAAGACAGTGATATATATATATAAAACTTAATTTATTTATTGTATAGATATATATACTTTCAAATTTTTAAGTGTGAATAAAATAGAGCCTTTTGTCACCCAAAATGGCCAAAAATGAAATATCTTGTATCTTACTGATGGAATAATAAGTTAAATATATCACAATAAGTGATGCACAATAACTGATAAAACTCAGTAACTGATTTATATAAGTATAAAATTAATACACATTCTCTGATCAAGAATAAAATTTTGGTATCTTTCAAGAGCATAATTCCTGAAAGTAAGCATCTGTCAAAGTTATTTTAATATTCGACATAAATATATTATTACTCATCATTCAGCACTTTTTTTATCACAAATAAAAGAAAAGCCCACAAGATTTCAGTGGCAAAATAATTGGCAGCTTTAAAAACTTTAATGTGATACAATTTATATTTCCGTTGAGTTCATTTTATAATTCTGTGTAATTTTAAAAGCTCCTGAAGATGAACGCCCCACCCTGTCGCAATCCTCTGTGCAAAATAGCCCTGTCCACTAAGGACAAACAATAATTCTATCCCAATTGTTACATAACATAATCACCTGTTTATTGTTAACAACTTGAAATATATATAATAAATAACAACTTTAAGAAAATAATTTACTGGCTAACACAGACAACTAAAGTTAATCAAATAATCCAGCTAGTCTCCAAGCAACAATTATGCTATGATGTCAATTCAAAATGACATCTTCCTGAATTTAAATTAAAACTTTCATACATAAGATACACAAGAAAAAATAAAAGATTAACAATAAAGATCAAAATGCATTTAATTACTTTGCATATTTTTTTATTATGTACAATAAAACTTAACAGAAAATATTTCAAGCAATGGGGCATATACCTGTAACAAGGAATCATTGCAACATTCCTCCATGTCTAAATATTAAAATATCTTTTAACAGCCACAAAAAAAAATTACATACAACAACATTTACAATAAAAAGATACAGGGAGGTAATTTCACCCATAATTTGCTGAATTTCTTAAACAGACTTGCCCAGTTTCCATTTTAACACCAAAATGTATTTTTTATAAGTCAGCCAACAGTGTCAAGCCTAGATGTACAGGCTGGCCTGGCTCTATACTGGAGGCAAAGGTTAATCAACAAGAGCTGTCAGAAGGACAGCGCGCTCGACTTTTTTAGTGCTTGCCTATAAAACAAAACTTTGACAGTTAAGGGCACACAAGACTTTAACTAGGAATTTCTAAGTACAAATCAAGAAACATTTTCACAGAGTTATCTTCTCTTGCTTACAGATAGGTCTCATGATGGCACATAAGAACTCCAACTTCCAAAGTAATATCTCAAATGGTTAAGTCAACAAGTGGACAAGAATGAAAATCTTAACTGAGTTTCTAAGTCAAAAAGGGCCATAATTCAAATAAAATCCTTAACAGAATTACCTTCTCCTGCCCATGTTTTGGGACCATGATGGTAAACAAGTATTCCAACTTTCAAATTAATATCTCAAACAGTTCAGTCAAAAAGTGGACTGGTACTAAAAACTTAACCAAGATTCTAAGTCGATAAAAGGCCTTAATTTTTAAAAACAAATCCTTGACAGAGTTACCTTCTCTTGCGTACAGATGGGGGTAATGATGTGAAATAGCATTAAAAGTTTCAAAGCAATATCTCAAAGGGTTAAGGCAATAAGTGGATTTTACCCATATTCAATGTATTTTCTGGGCATAATTCTGTCAAAAACCTTGACAGAGTTATGTCCTCTTGTCTGTTGATGAAGGTCGTGATGGTAAACAAGTATGGTCAGTTTCAAAGCAATACCTCCAATGGTTTTGAAATAAAGTGAGGTGGTACAAAAAACTTAACCAAGCTCAATACACTTTCTAAGTCAAAAAAGGGCCATAATTCTGTCAAAAACCTTGACAGAGTTATGTACTCTTGTCTGTAGATGGAGGTTATGATGGTGAACAAGTATGGTAAGTTTCAAAGCCATACTTGTAATACTTCTGAAATAAAGTGGGGTGGTACGAAAAAACTTAACCAAGGTGTGACGCCAACGCTAACGCCGACGCCGACGCCGGGGCGAGTAGGATAGCTCCCCTTTTCATAGAAAAGTCGAGCTAAAAAGGGGTTCCAGCAAGACATGACTTAAGAAATATCAGTTAAAAATTGGTTGCATCAAGGTAGGTTTGCATTATTGGTTTCCTTCTTACAATCACTTAGGAAGATGTAAGTCAAGAGTGTTAGTACAGTGGGATATGTAATTCTCTTCAAAATCAGAAAAAAAAAACTTGCAAATTTTGAAGGTTAAGATAAGGGTGCAAGGGGATTAATTTTCTAATGCCATCATTTTTTTCTTATTAGCCATTTTTACAGTCTTATAAATAATTTATCATTAATATATCATTAATATATCTGTTTTGCTTCAAATATTTTCTTTGATGTCACTTTTTTTTTTTTTTAATTTAAAGGTGTTAATAATATAAGTGTCAGGTTTATCCTGTCACTATTTTGTCTGGCAAAGTCCTTATCAAGGCACAGTTTTCTCCGTTCTACAATAACGGCAGCAAAGCAGTTTTCTTTTCTTAAGTGAACAGTAAAGTGTTATTATGTAAAAACTAAAATTAGGAAGCTTTAAAGCTACATCATTTTAAAACTTAAAAAAAAAAAGTAACAAATTTCTAAAAAAAATACAAGTACATAGTCATATGAGATGATGCTATGCTGGTAAGGAGAAAAAGTTATGAAAAATAAATTGTCATAAAAATATATGTATTTTATCCCAACCTTAGACAGTAATTCTAAAACATGACATAAATATTGACACATTAAAAACAATCAGACCCACCTTTCTTTAAAACAAAAGATGCAATTGCCGAGCACATGGTTAAAAAATACATCTACATGAAACTATTCAAGAATTGATTTCCGTTTATGACTGGATGGAAATGGATATTACATAATACCTTACATTTAATAGTGAAATCTACCAATCTTACACAATATCGCCTCCTTTGTGAAGTAACAGATTAACTCCTATTAAATCTAATAAGAGTTAACCCATTACTGCATAAGGGGACCATATTATTATTATTTCTAAATAGAAAACAATACTAAATTGCATTTGGTATATTCAAAACATATGCATGATTCGAACAAAATAAAGCTTTGAAAAAAACTGCAACATTTACTGTACAGCACTAAAACAACCAAAATTTCACAAATGATAAAATCTTAGGTATGATACAAATACAGTCTTGAATATACTTCCATAAAAATTCAAGCCACATGCCTCTAGCCCTTAATAGTTTTTTTTGTGTTTTTTTTTTTAAATAATGCCATGAACATATATTACATTTTGAAATTTATGAATTATAGGAAAATATTTATTTGCACACATTATTATTTTGTTATTAAACATTTATGAATTCAAGAAAATGTGAATGTTTGCATATACTTCTATTAATTCAAAAATCATGAATTCAAGGAAAACTTAAAAAGAAAAAATAACAACAAATAATTTTTTTTTTTTTTTTTTTAAAGTAGTGCACTTCTAATTGGCACTATAATTAAAGAACTGAAAATAAGACAACATAATTGTAGCCGAGCTTTCCTTAAAGGGACACCTGTATTCATTATTTTCAAAATATATTAAAATTTATCATTATTGTGAATTAATTTCTTTCTTTTTTAACAAGATAAATAAAGTAAATTTTTTTAGATTATTATATAAATGATCCCTTGTTAGTAAATGCATAAAAATGTTCATGATTGAAACTATGACAAGATATAATAATTCTTTGCAAATCCAGAGATAAATAAATAAATAAATAGAGCATAATATAAACATTATTCCAAACTGATTGCGTTTCCTAAGATTGTACAATTTATCAAATTACATCTTTTAATACAGACAATGTTCATTTTTTTCTATAAATCAGAATTTAATCATTTTTCATTAAAGGCACATAAAGCCCCAAAAATGAAGATTTTTTTGTGGTTTTTTTTTTCTGTAGAAAAGGCAATCATGTGTTTAATAATGTTGCAAATAATGTTTTGTTTTAATGGTGTAAAATAATGGATTTAAAACATGAGAGATGTTAATTACCTGAAGAAATGTGAACAGTAGCTAAATGTATATGAAGTTGTATTTTGACTTCCATTCAATTACTAAACCTCTACTAATTACCAAAATGCAAATGACACAAATGATGGCTCAGCTATGTGGCCAAGGAATACCAAAAATAGAAAGTTTAAAAAACTAAGCACTTTACAGGCTTAATTGGCCTTTAAGTTACGTTAAAACCTGCAACTATAGTTAAGTTTCATGGATGAAATAAAATGTGTCATAACAACTAAATACGTTAAATAATTCAAACAAATCTCGAGGCATGTACCTTCATATAGTCTTAAATAAAATCCTCACAAATAAAAACTTTAACTTGTACAATAAAATATGACTGTGTTTTTCTTTTTTTTTACAGTTCATCTAAAAAATACTCTCTTCTTTTTTTCCTCCTAAAATTTCAACAAGTATCACAAATGGGTTACTTCGTCTTCAGTTTCACCAACCTCCTCGCCAGTGTTATTGTTATCACTTGTGGTTTCAGATATAGTCTGTACTACAGAATTGCTTCCATCTGTAACAATACCTGCCTCAATACCTGCCTCAATACCTGAAGTTTTGTCAATATCACTACCTGAACCAACTTCCAGTACATTATTATCACACTGACTATCATCACATGACTGTTCTCCAGGAATTACCACATTTTCACCTCCGCTCACAAACTTGTCTTTTGGCTTCGCACCAGATTCTGAACCGGGTTCTTGTTTCCAAGCATTGCCATGCTCCTGGTTCAAGTTTTTATCTTTAACAACATCACAGTTTAATTTATCACTTAAAACTTCCCTGTCAGCAATGTCTGATTTTAAAGCTGGTGGGAAATCTGTATCATAGTTTCTAGCATTAATGATCCCTTCTGCATTAATGCCCCTGAGATACTCTTCATTTAGGAGGTTAGACTTTGCATTCTCTTCAAATACTAAAGATTCTGCTGAGTCATTGTCATGAGAGTGTAAAGACTGGTTATCAGATACACTTTCTATATTACCCTGACTGCTTTTTGGTGAACCACTTCCTTTAGACTGGTCTTCACATATATGTTCCTCAGGGGTTATTGTGTCACTGGATGATCGGGACGTTTCACTCTCACCATACTCTGTTGACTGCTTGATCAGTTCTTCCAAAGCCTGATCATTTTGTGCACATTCTGCGGTACTCTCGGAACTTTCTGTCTTGCTCGCCTGTCGGGACATGTCATGAAAACCACTCTCAGCTGAATTACCAGCATCACTAGGAGTCTGGTTTTCTGCTATTGCAGGGGGTACCTCAACAAAACCCCATGTGCTGGAGCGATCCCTGAGAGGTGAATCTAGACTGCTAGACAATGAACCTGATGAACTGAATGACCCACTTAGGCTGCCTAGCAACGGTCTAGCTACATGGCCAGTTTCCTCTTCATAATATCTCTGAATAGACAAATATATACTATATTAGAACATTCAAATATATATAAAATCGAATGAGTATATATTAATAAAATTAATTTGATCAATTTAAGTAATCAAATTATAATGAAACATGTTTAAAGGGTTACTTGCTAAGCCATACAAATTCCATCATCCAAGAAATAGGCTGACAAAGTTTTATACCAAAATCAATCTACTTTTTCTCAGGATATGAATATACAATGTACATTTGTAGTTTTAAACAATAAAACAATTTTTTTATCTATATTTGTACAAACAGTGATACCTTCCTTCCCTAAATATTTATTTTTCAAAAAAGTTTAATATGTTTCTTAAAGCAGCAAGCCTCCACATTTATGCTAATTTCTTAATAAAAACAAGAAAGGGTTTCAATTAGCAAATTTGTTGACAAGTTTAAACATTCAATGACTTTACCTAGTATAAAGCACTTGTGTAAAATTTCAATTTCCTATGTATGTAATTTGTTTGAATTTTGGAGACAAAAAATAGTAAATTCAGTTTCACTAAATACATTTAATATTTTAACTGGGTTATGAAAACATTGATACAATTACAATACTATAGAATGCTTTAAATTCACATTGTCAAAGTTTTGTGTTAGTGTCTTTTCCTTTATTCACATTTTTATATTTTCACTTCATCATCATATTAAATAAAATAGTTATTGCAATTTCTGGCTATTTATTCATGATAACTATTAATTTGTTTTTAAATTTTTTAATGAATTAATTTTGAAATAAGCGAAAAATTCATATTATGCGCACATAACCAGTTCTACATTATGATAGGATTTCGATACATTTCTTAGAATATACATAAATTTTTGCTTAATATGAATTTTTTTTTAAAGATTTACTTGATCTCATTTGGATGCGTGTCACTTTATAAACAATATTATATGTATACGGTATTTGAACTCATCTGGTCTGGAGGCGTGTAGCTTTATAGACAATATTATATATCAGGAAAAAAACTTGATCACCAACCTTCCTAGCCTGAAGCTGCTCTATAGATGCTGCCAGCTCTGACATATTTGACGGTGCATTCAGGTTGAGAGATGAGAATTGAGCAATAATCTGCGGTGTATGCGCCAGAGGTTTTGTCTGTAATATATAGTAACATTTATACAAAAATTCTACAAAACATTCTTGTAACTTTCTAGTTTAAACATTGACTATTATTTTTAATTGTGAAGAAAGGTTATGTTATTTACAGTGTTATTTACAGTATAATCTGCTGGTAGAAACTAATATTACACATGCAAACAGTGCAGACCAAGATCAGCCAGGTCATACAGGCTGCCTGATCAATTATGGTCTGCACTGTTTGCTATTCAGTCAGTCCTTATTGTTAAATTTTCCCTAAAACTGGTTTTGTCATGAAATGAAAGAATGTCAAGTTAAAATTGCTACATCTGTAAAACGGTTACAGCATGTTTGAACCACTTTTGATTCTAATTTCTGAATTTAACCAGCACTGGTGTTATACGAGATATGTGACTCCAGTAAAGCTAGATTCCATGATCCCTGGGTTGTGTGGTGGGCAGTCACGACTTGGCTGACACGTTTATAGATGATATATAGAAGAGTTCCTTATTCTATCAAAATTTTCCATTGTATTTCGCTTTTAATAACAGTTGTAACTCCTTAATGTTACATAAGTAAAATGTAGCAAACCCTATCAATGTTAATAATTTCCAATAACAATATTTACTTCCAAAAAAAACAACAGAGAAAGTGACATAAAAATTTTACCACAGAGAGTTTTCTGCCCTTTTTGCTGCGACGACGTGGTTTATTAGCAACAGAATAATCCACTTCTGCCTCCTCGGACTTCTTCAGTAAAACATATTTACCTCCATCCAAACTGTCTGCCAAACCTTAAAAAATATCAATATTTATACATCTAGCAGTCTATGGGTATAAAATGTCAAGGATAATGTTGACAAGTGATAATTTTTCATGACTTCACATGTATGAATGCAAGTGTCACCCTATAGTGCTAATAGGGGGAAAAATTGTTGTGTAACAGTTAGCAACTGGGGAGCCCAGTTGGTACAGCTGGGGAATGGTATTTACACTTTCCAGGTTTGAGTCTTTTTCATATCCCATATCTTTTAACCGTTTTACAGAAAATCCCAGATATTCTCTTTTTTTGCAGTATTTTAAACAAACCTGTAAAGCCTTATTTACTTAAATTCAACAACCATCTGATGTTCATGAAATTTGAACCAATGTGGTGAGTTGCAAATAATCTGACAACAAAGTCTTTCAATACTTGTATATTTCAAATCTTAATTACAAAAAGAAAAAATTGCATTATTTATCTATACTCCTAGAATCCATCTCAGAATCAATTTTAGAGGACAATATTTTACATCAAACATACCGAAACCTAACATGCAAAAAATTTTTGTCTGATTTCTATGCAGATTTTATTCTTACTCTGTGTGAGCAGGGACAAGCCATTGTTTTTGTGAGCAAGAAACTATTTACCATGTCTTATTGCTTAGTACTGTTTTTTTCCAAACAATCACTAAAATAAATTTGTATAAACCAAAGAATATGTATTTTTTCATTTGACACTTCATTTGCTGGAATGAATTGTTAAGTTTGAGCCTTAAAAACATGATAAAATTTGCTTAATTACCGATTCCGGCAGAAAGATCAGGTCTTTCTTCTCTAGGGCTAGATAACATACTGTCCTCTCTTTCTGAATTGTTTCTCTTTTGTAGGTAACTTATAAGAGTGTTACATAGATTCTTCTCATCTTCAAATGGTTCCCGCTGAGCCTCGTATTCCATCCTGAAACAGAACAAGTATGCTTTGTTTTTCATTTTGTTTCCTTAAGTAAAATTCGTTATTTCTCATGAAAGGTCATTCCCAACAAATTTTTCTCTCTCTCTTTCAACTGTTAAGTAAACTGTTAAATACAAATTTCAAAACTCCAATCGTTTCAACATTCCTATTTTTTATACACATACAAATTAATTTCAAAAGTTTTCCTAATAATTCTCAATTTTCTACAAATAATGCATATTACACATATGTATTAAGCAATAAGTTTTCCATTTTCCACTTCATTGTCAAAAGATAATATTCAACATATCCTTTATTAAAAGTGACATTATACCCACATGCAAACTGTGTGAGTATACCGGTAAAAGTCAAATTAACTTTATAGTTAGCCATAATATCTATATTATATATTCTATTTCTCTCAACTTGACAATGAAAAATATCTTTTTTTTTATAGTTTGTTTTGTTTGGTTTTATGTCTCACCAACACAATTAAGGTCATATGGAGCCAAACAGGAACGAAGATTTTGGCTAACCTCAGGGGTTACAAACTTGAAGCAACACCAAGGGTCAAAACAACAATCACTTAAAACATGTTAGGGTCATTCAAACATCTACTTTTTCTTTGAAACCATGGACTTACATTTCTTTCTGCCAAATTTCTTCCTTTGCTTTTCTCTCCTCTTCCTTCTTTTTGAAGCTCTGCTTCCGTAACCAATGACGACGTTCCTTTAGTTGCTGTTGATAGTCAGACTCACATTGCTTGAACTCCATAAATAACTCCCTCTTCTTATTGTAAAGCTGGTCTAATTCTAAAATTACAAAATTATTTATTCATTTATTTTTTCTTTGATGGATATTGAATCATATAAACAATGTTTAAGGTAATTATGACCACTTTCAAGTTCTATTTATTGCAGGGAGGCTGTAAAGTGCATGATTTCAGGCACAAGAAGGTAACGGAGATTATTATTCTTATTATTTTTCTTTTTGTTTTTTTACTTCTCACCAACAGTATAATGGTCATAGGGTGTGACTTTCAAGCTTTACAGTTGGAGGAAGACCTCTGTGCATTATTTTAGGCACATAAAGGCACCCGAGTAGAAGCACAGACATTCCGTATGCTAGCTGGTCCAATAGCTTCCTCACATGAAAGATTCCAAAGTCCCTGATGGGATTCAAACCCACAGCATTGATGGGCAAATGGTTTGAAGTCAATGACCTTAACCACTCGGATACCTGTGCTCTACAGTGTAGGCCTACTGGAAGTAAATTTTCTTCCTCTGACTATAACTTTAAAAAAACACAACAAAAAAACAACAAATAAATATCACAAATTACCCTTTTTGATTTCTTCAATTTTCACTTTCTTCTCATGATTTGCCTTTTTCAGCTCTTCCTCCCGCTTACTAATGTTAGTAACAGCCTTATAATAGTACTGAAATATACAAGACTCAAATAATTCAATATTACAAGAAATAGAATACATATATATTTTTGTCTATGATCTGAAAAAAGTAATAATGTTATATACAACTTACATTGAAGGAAATTCATGCTCCTTTGAAAGTAAAATACAAAATTAATCCCCTCCTGCAATAATATACATGTATTAAGTCCCTTTCGCAAAATATAAATTAAGCGCCTTTAAAAAGATAAAATTAAGCACCTCCCACAACATTAAGGTGACAACGGAGTCAATTATCACTGAAAATACCTAAAATTAGATTTTTTGCTTAGTAGATTTATCCATCTTTTCTGAACACATTCGTGATTTATTTTTGGAAGCAATAATTAAAAAAAATGTGTTTTTAAACGTTTTAAAACGGTACCTGTACCATTTTTATCTGCTATTCGCATAACCTGTCAATTATCGATAACGCTCCGCCCCCTGTTGAGGCATCAATGAGGGAAATCGGTAGTTCCATACATGCGTGAATTACCGGTCCATACTGGTCCATACTACTCGTAATTCATGTATCGTACAAATACCGAATATCGATCGTCTACCTTTTATTAAAACCTTTTTTATAAAATAAGAAATTGTCGGCAAATGTACGTAACATAATCTATGAAACATAAATAATTATAAGCATAGCGGCAAATCGCACGACCACGGGGTTGATTAAAAATATAGTTGCTAAAATATCCATAATGTGTGAAAATGATTTGTCTGTCCCGTTAATCTGATAGATATTACATTGAGTTTATGGACTTTTGTACGGATTCAAGGGCTTGCTTCACATTCAACCTCGTTTTCTAACAATGTCAAGTAAAACAACAACAAAAACAGACAACATTTTTTATGTGAACGCCTATATGACTTGTGGTAAGGTGTTCCTTGCAAATTTCTAAACCATTTAAGGTTGTCTAAGGATGATTATTTCTCTATGAATCAATAAAAAAAAGATAATAAAATATATTATCAGTGAATGGTTTGAATAAATTGTTCGCCAGTAAATCGAACACAGTACTAACTAGAAATGTGTCCATAGGACACGGGTGCCCCCACCGCGCCACTGTTCTGTCAATCTTTTTACTAAGTCAAGGGAAATAACTCTACAAATACTTGATAAATCCACAAGCGAAACCCCAGGTACAAATCTAAATATGCTGAGCAACCTGCCCATAAGGTTTAATGACTATGTTAAATCCTTTTTGAGTAACTTGAGACACAAGTTGAAAATTGCAAAATTTTACTAAGTCAAGGGCAATAACTCTGAAAATACTAAAAATATCCAGATGAAAATACCCAGGTGCACAACTTCACATGCTGATCAACAGTCCTGTAAAGTTTCATGACTCTAGGTCAAATACTTTTTAAGTTACGTGCGACACAAGTTGAAAATTGCAAAATTTTACTAAGACAAGGGCAATAACTCTGAAAATACTAAAAATATCCAGATGAAAATACCCAGGTGCACAACTACACATGCTGATCAACATTCCTGTAAAGTTTCATGACTCTAGGTCAAATACTTTTTGAGTTACATGCGACACAAAAGTGAACGGACGGACGGACGGACGGACGGAAGGACGGATGGAAGGACGGACGGACAAGGGTAAATCTAAATGCCCGCCACTAACGTGGGGGCACAATAAACCTGGGACAAAGTATGGAATTTGTTGTATATCCCAGTAGAAACTGGATCTCTATGCCGCGCTTAGATGCATAGATGATATTCATGATAATAGAAGTCAAGAAGGTCAGATCATAATGATCGAGTGATACCTTTACTTCTATTAAAATATGTGAAGCATTTATATCAATTTGGAGGAAAAAATATATAATATCCCGTTCTTATTTGTACATCTACCATGGACTTTAAAAGACCGTCAGAAGCTCAGTTTTCTGTTATTTTAATTTATATTTTAACAGAATTTCATAAACGAATACACAGAGTGACACTGGTATAATATAATAATAATGCTGATGATAATAATAAACTTCAAAATACCCCGCTAGCGGTGCGCAAATACGTTCCATTTCCCCCCACCGTGTGCCTCAAATTTTACCGAGAGTCACGTGACATGTGCGACCGATACCAGACGGACGGTAAATCACGTTAAGATTTGAAGAAATTTCTGTTATAAACTGATATTAATCAGCAACTTTTTAATTGGTCTGATGTCACTGGGTCATAAAATGTTGTTAGAGTATGTTACCGCAACTTGTGACCCTCTTGAGTGCGATATTTGTGTATTATGCAATTATTTAGCGTGAAACGTAGGGGTCCGAGAGAGAACAGCCGATTTATGACACTTCGTTTGATGCGGGTCGGACTAACTTTGAATCGGCATAACTTTTTTAATAATCAAGCAATTAACATGCGGTTTAAAGCACATGAAAGGGAATTCATTTACGGAGGGAACCGTGTCAGGGATTTTTGTTTGCTCAATCAGCGACTTAATTATCTTTAATTACGTAATATGTATGGTGAAAAAAGTCGCATAAAATGTTTGACGTTACGTAATATTTTTTTGAGAAAAGATAGAAAAAATTTGAGACACGGTTCCCCAGATATTATAAGTATGTTTATTTTCCAAAAGTTTGATGACAAAAAAATAAAAAATGACTTTGATATGACGATTTAAAATTTTAGGATTTTTATTAAAAATCAATCATTTACAAAGGCATTTTTTTCAAATATGTTATTTTTTATGATGATCAACGACATTTAATGCACAAAGATTAAATAAATAACAATTATTACTAAAATAAGTTGGTTTAAATGACATTTATGTGAGTACCACGGAAAGTGTCTGTTGTCACCTTAAGTCTCATCCACAAAATAAAACTAAGTCCGTACAAAAACATTTCATCAAACCTCTCCTTCAATATAAGATTAAGCCCCTCCCACAACAGAAAATTTAAACTAAGTCCCTCCCACTAAATAAAAGTAGTTCTTACCTCTCTTTCTCCCCTCATTCGTCTCTGACTCTCCCTCATTTTGTCTACCTCCTTTTTCTGAGTAAAATACTCTCTGAAATTAAAACAAGATTTAAACAATTTACTTGTTTGTTTTCTTGGTTTTTACCCTGATTAACAAATATTTTTCATATCTCGGCAGCTGATCTACCCTACCAACTTTCCTGGATAACTAATCAGTAATGACAATCATAATAGAACTGGCCATCCTGCACATCCTGCTCAATTTTTCCAATTTTCAAATTATGAACTCCCTTAATTTTCAAATAGACTGCTCCAAATTCAAAGCAAGAAGGATCTATTATACTAATTCATCTGGTGAAGAGTTGAAAACTGCAGCTAGGGGAAATAATAATTTGGAACATATTTTATGACGATAACCATTAACCTAACTGTTACTGAAAGTTAACGAAAGATTTAATTGTAAAACTTACGCAAGGACTTTCTTTGACCGCTTCAATTTATCAACTTCGGCAACAATTTTTCTCTCCTCGGACAATCTGAAGTTTTGAGTCTTCAACTGCCATTCCATTTTCCTGTAAACACATACATAATCGCCATTTCATAATGACACCTACATTGCTTTGAATTTCAAAGTTTGCATACTATGAAGTTGACAGGGGACTCCACTCCGACTGTTTTGTTTGTTTGGTTTAATGGTGCACCAACACAATTAAGGTCATATGGCACCGAAACAGGAAAGATGATTTTGGCTAACCTATGGAGTTTCAAACTTGAAGGGACACCAGGGGTCAAAACCACCACATCTGTTGCAGGTAAGAGATTCATAGACTCCAGTTTTTCAAACCCATTTAGCCGCCTCTTACGATCAAGCAGGGATAAACGGTGGTTGCGTTTCTGAAGCCTCAACCCATACAGGCCCTCAGCCACAAGAGGAAGGGATTCAGACAAATAACTTCCATGTAACATGTAGTGGTACAACAAGGTATCAACATACTGGTATATTGTGACACAGTGTCAGCCAATGCATATTAAAATACAGAACTCTGGAAAAATGACAGCGCTGAAAACAAAGATTAAAAGTGAAAACTACAGACTCGGTTTGACCGACCCTGTTCATGAGAGATCATCACTGACATCCTCTAGCACCAGTAAAGCAATATAAATCTTCAACACAGTAAGTATAAATGAATTATCCAAAATATACAAACACATATTCCACCATTTCATGTACTGCAACCTTATAAATGTAAAAACGTCTTTATTTCTTATATGTTTGATAAAGACTAAAGTTACATGCCTCCAGATGAGTCTTAATATTTCAATAAAAACAAAATTGAGAAAAATATACTAAGATGTACGGAAAAGTAAAAAGTTTCCAGATTCATGTAGTATTTTACATATTATGTGCTATTAATGACTGATTTTTCAGTATTTACAACTATATTTCTACTGTGTTACTAACGCAGTAAAGGCTATTTATGCATATTTTGGCCACTTTAAAGCTATTTATGCATATTTTGACCACTTTTTGGTAACTTATGTGGTTTGTAAGTGTAATTGATAATGTTTAAATTGTTTCCTCTTGGTTACTTCACAATATTACACATTCAAATGCATTTTCAAAATTTTCATGAAAGTTAACATGAATCTTGAGGCGTGCTGCTTTAAGACTTTTCAAAGTTTTTATGAACATTAAATTTTCAAACATTTTTTTTAATCATATTTTGAAGAGCTAAAGGAACAGTAGCTTCTGATTTCTATCTAATTCATTGTAACAATCAATGAAATGCAATGTGTATTGCATTGTAGGTTTGACTGTTGTTTTTTTACGTTGATTTTAACACAATATTTGGCCATATCTCGGCAGTAGATCTATTGTACCTAACTGACCTTCCTGGATAATTTACCAGTAATTACTAATTTCTCTGAAAGTGACAGACTTAATCTCACATGACTTTTGAATCAGTGGTAAGAGACAAATGACTATTAGACTCCATATCAAATTATCAGTTGTCATGGAGATATTATGTCTTACCCTAGGATTGAACCAGCAACTATGGATGACTAATCTGATGCTTTCCCTGTTCAGCTGAGCCAGCGATTATATCATTCCATTTAACTTACTTGGCTTATGCAACAATAAGACACAAGGTTGCATCATTATCAGGCAAAGCCATTTTGACAAAACTATTCACTTCTCAATTTCATATTGTTATTAAAACCTATAACTCCAGTTTTAATTGAGGACAAGTCTAATTTAATAGTAAACATTTGTAACATTGATTTTCATTAAATAATGTTACATGAACCATACACACACCTGATGTAAACTTATGATTTTTTATATTTTTTTTATTCTCAATTAAAATGATCCTGCCATATTATAACCTGGCTAGATTATTCACAGGTTATATGGGTGTGTATAAACATTTGTATCAAAGACTAGGGACTTTTCTTTTTAAAATGTGTCAAAGACTCAAAGTTAAATTGTATACCCATACATGCACAGTGCGTTGACTGGAGTGCAGGTATTAGTTACTCGAACTCTAATTATCACACTGTGTCGGGGATAAAAATAGAGAATGATTGTTGATTGCCCCTTTTTTCTGGGATTTACTTATTGTGATGACAATAGAAAAGTGATATTCAGATGCTTCATCTTGTGAATACAGGAAACGTGTTTTATATTTGCCTTTGATACAGAACAGATGCCCCCTTCTACATAACAGATAGCCTCCTGTACTGATGATCTTGGTATTACTTGTCTATTATATAACCCTCACCTGGTACCTATGGTCATATAACCTTACAACTATCTATACTGGGCAATATAACCAGTCACAAATCTATATAACACAACAGTTATTATCATAAGTATGATAGAAATTAAATTAACCTGATGGCATCATCGATCTTAGCTTCATTCTTGTAGTGTAGATTAGACTCTGTTTTTGATAACTGACCCATCTAAAAAATATAACACAGGAACATCTATTATATTTACAGATAAATACAAGGGATTCATTTAAAGCAGGGCTTCATAAGTCCTGTAGTGCGATGTCCTGGACAGCTCTTAAATTTGATCTTAATTCTCCTGCATATAATTTTTTTTACAATGTCTACAATAAAATCAGTTTTAGGAAGCTGTCCGAGCAACTCAATGATTGACAGTAAAACAATTGGTCGTGCAAAAGCTAAATACATGTATACCTAGTTGAAAAGCTTTGACAATTTCAGGGAAATGTATCTTAAAAACGGTTAGCCAATGCAGACATCAATGCAGACATAAGGTCATGACAATAGCACTACTTTTTTCCTTCCACAAAACATACCTTTTTCTTGATTTCTTCATTCAGCAGCCTCAAATCATTGTCTAGTTTCTTACGCTTGTTAATAGCTGCCTCTTTTTCAGCTCGGAGCTCTCGAGGTTGTACTGGAGAAGCATCTGGATTTGCATTACCGGAAGTTTTCTACAGCAAAAATAATCTTGTTACTCATATAATTAAAGGATATGGTGAAAATTCTAGATACACAGTTAAATGCCATTCAAAAACTAACTGAAATAGATTCTTCAACAGTAAGAATTTAATGTCACTAGCTATGGAGGGCCTATCAGGCCTTACATTGTAAAAACAGCAAAGTGACTGTCAGGTAAGTGAACATACACAATAGAATGAAATATTTTTCAAAGAAATTAATGATATTTAATGAAACCTTCACTAATCTTATTGAACTGATTATATATATATCACTAATCTTACATAAACAAAGACATAAATATGTGCATATTAACTAATGGTGACATTCCAACATTCCTTAAGCTAACTGGGTAACTTTCTCACATGGAAGAATCCAAAACAAGCTATTTAGTTCATACATATTCTGAAGCTTCTCCCACCCAAAAAAATGAATGTTTTTTTTTTTCCAAATTGAAATAATGGACTCAACCACTTAATGATTTTTAACTAAGTAAGGGTTTACGTTAAATACAGTCATCGAATTTAGCACTGGCCCGGTGGCCTGGGCCAGTGAATATTAGTTCGGGCCAGTGAAAATTTTAAGAAAAATTAGTTAAATATGTAGTAGAATAAATTCAAAACTGGAATTCGGGTAAGTAAATTCAAAATCTTTAATTCATTGACTGTAAATATCACTGAAATTGAACTCACGATTTCGGCTTCCTTGGCACGAATCAACTTCTGTAGCTCCTCCATCTCCTCTTCATACTTCTTCTTGTTTGGTCGATTCATCTGACGCCGTAGATCTTGTGATGATGACAAAGATGGACCAAATGAAGAAGCTTGTGGTAACAAATCTGAAATTAATTATATCTTTTATATATTTTTTTAAATTAATTATATCTTTTATATTTTTTAATCAATAATCTTTTTTTCTTCTTTTTTTTTTATTGTGTTTTAAGTGACATAAACACTGTTAAAGTCAAAATGGTGACTTTCCAGCTTTACTAGTGGTTGGCTTTTATAAATTACATAATTATAATGTATCAACAGGTAAAGGAAATTAGGACTTTGTCAATTAATTTACAATCTGTTTACTACCCTAAATGACATATTAATGCACAATATACATGTCGCTTATCTTGTTTATGAAGAAAACATGTTTTTTTACAATGATCAAGGTTAAGATATAAAAGTTATTCAAGCATTATCAGCTGATACCAAATTTAAAACTAAAATCGTGACTTTAAAGAACACGCCCTTTTTTTCAATACAGGTGATACATCGAGAAAGAAGTTACTAGTTAAAAATACACATTTAACTGATTTTTATAATAACATTTAATTTACTTCTGAAGCAACTAAAATACATTTAAATCAAACCTATTACTTGGTTAAACTCTTCAGCTCTGGTAATACCAACCACTTTGTATTGTGAAACTTAGTGGCTAAATCTTAAAGTAGTTTTTGTTACTAAAAATAGATCTGACTCAGGTAAATTTTAAAGGTCCTGCTACACTACAGACTAGTTTCTACAAGTCTGAGCATGTTACTGTGGCCCCTTTTTGTACAGGAAAAGTGTAATTAACCTAATAAATAAATGGGAGTGTAAACCCCCAGACTCAATAATATCAATCAACTGTAACCTAATTTCAATGTATTATGTTTAAGTACAAATGCACTTTCAACTTTTAAATGCACATGTATGCAGCCTTAATTAATACCAACTACCTTTATATTTCCTATATGATATTTTTACAGTGATTAGCTATATCACTTGTTGTGGAAATTTATTTGGTTAATTGGTTAAATCAAACTACCAGAATTTCACAACAAATATAAGTATGTATCAATGCAAACCACTCCTTGTGGTTGATAATGCAATACACAACAACCCAGATGTGTTTAGATTAAAATATGAAAATTCTTATCAGCCCTGATATGAAATTGAGTCAATAATTTAAATACCATGTCACTAGAAATTATGCTGAAAAATCAATTCAAGTGTATAAAGCTTCAGTGTATATATTTATCTCACAATTATTTTTATAAAATTTATAAACTGCAAATTATTATTTTTCTGTAATCATATGGTTGATTCTTGAATGAGTTGTTTACATAAAATGTCTTTGTTATTTAACACATATCAATATTGTACGTAAACAGAAAAAAAATGTCCCGGAACAAAATATTATTCTGCTATTTTAAGAAGGGTTTTTACCATTTAGAAATGACTTCATTCGCTCTTAAGAAAATATTACAGGTATTCTCTTTCAAAAAATAAATAAACTACAGGTAGTAGATATAATGAGGTTAATATTGTACATTGTTGAGTACAATACTAAATTTTATTGGATAAGTACACAGCTGTTAAACCCATATTGGATGAGGCGCTAGCCATATCATAATTATCCATTTCATATGGATTTATAAGGAGCATAAATTGATAAAATTTGATCCGATAATGATAATTCTTTTCTATTGGAAATCACATGGGTTCAAACATTGAAAGTTTATTGGTTATATTTTATAAGGTCCCAATATAAATTGAAACAATTTTTTATATAAATTATCATTGGTGTTCATAGAATTTAGGTAATTCCAAGTGTCCGACATGTAACACTGTCACTGTCAGTTAGAGAACATGACTGTCACAGTGACACTAATAAAGTATAACAAATGCATCAGTACCCATAAGGTTCTAGAAATATTCAAGAAAATGAAGATTTCTGGAAAATTTTCAACATGACTGAAAAAGGAACAAGGATAACCTTTGAACAAGACATGGGAACTAGTCTTTTATGTAGCAATACAAGTTTAAAATGGATATCTGTAGGGTTCAAAAAGTTATCATCATTTTCGCAATTTTCAAGTTAATTCTTCGACATAGCAACCACTCTTATCAATATAAGAACAAAATAAAATAGTATGCATATTATCCATATTGCCCTCTATTTACAGTTCACATTTCTTGAAAAAAATTCAAATTACTTTCATGAATTACCACAGAATCCAGTTGAGTTAAGGAAACATGGGCAAAAGTGTAGTCTCCAGCTCCCCTACCTATGATCTAGTAGGGACTTAAAGGCAATGAATATTAAGCCTGTCTGTGACCTTTTAATCATATTTTCAGTGCCAGCCTGCCAGGAGTGAGTACATTGTATAATTGTTCTGTTTAAGAGATATTCAAGAAGTCAAAAAATGGCATTACATTGTCAAAATGTAATGAAGAATTGTATAGAATGTAGTTTGTCAAGTTTGTTTCTGACAAATTAACAATATTGTTTAATAAAGATTATACCAGTTTTGGTTTCAAAGATATTAAAATCAATTTATAATGTGCATGCATAGTTTATACAAAGATGAGAAACTCGCATATAGAGACATTACATTATTTCATTACATGTTTCAAGTGAGGAGGGGTTATGTTTTGAGAGATGTTTAAGGTACACTTTCAGAACATATTTTAAATTAAAAAAAAGTGGCATACATTTTGTAAGAAAGCATTATGAAACATGTCCTAGCCTAGTTTGATTATGACATTGTCAATTAAAATTTTAAATTTCATTCACATTTCAATTTTTAGAAAATCTGGACTCAGGTTTCAGAGATATGAAAGTAAAATGTAAATTTCAGGACATTTTCTAGGTAAAAGAATAAACCTTCAAATTACAGTGTATACTGGTCGGAGACCATCAACCAGACACTTTTGGAACATTTTTCCGTACAGATTTCATAATTTAACTTAGAGACCAAATAATTTGACACAGTTCAGCTAGGTTCTTCTCCTAACTAACAAACTAGTTTGTTTATTTCTGATTGTATTGATACTTATATCTGAGGCTCGACAAGGAGGGTATCAAAATTACCTAAATTGTCTACACTACAGTACCATGTGTCCGGACATATATGTACATGATGGGATTTAATTCAGATAAAAGCTTGTGTGTTTTGATTTGTAATATGATATACAATATGTCAGCAACAAATGCTGAAGTTTTGGATATTCTATTATTCACTCTGCAAATTATTATAGCTGGTCTATGAGGTCAGGCATTGCTTTCTTGACCCCCGAATTTCAACGTCTACATTCTTGAAATAGACATTAAAATATTACCATTTACGGCGGTTGAAATAAATTTATTTACTTAATTTTAAAAGAAAGATGCACTAATTGTTGATAAAAAAAGTGACTGACAACCACTGAACAAAAAAAATACAAAATTAAGAATTTTCGGGGCCGTCCGGGTTTGGTGGTTGTCTGGTTTTGGTGGTCCCCAACCAGTACAGTGTAACACTTTGTCAAAATAAAATACAATAATTTATGCGAAACCCCTTGTGACACACCCTCAATATTATTTATTCAAAATTTCCATAAAATCTGTACTGGTTTCAGGCTGAGAAACATTGGTCCAACATTGTAAGATAAAACATTGGTTTATTTCCAACACTAATTACCGAGCACAGTCTCAGGGTAAAGACACTGAGACATGGGGATAGAAATGAAAAACAATCTTCATTATCGATCGTCAATATCGGGCATATCACACACATAGCCTTGACATGTATTGTAAATTTCATGTAAAAACAGGCAAGATTTTATTTCTCCACATACCTGAGACTTCACTTCCTTGTTTAATATAAATACAGGCTACAAAAAGCTGAAAAACTATAACATGTCACAATCTAGAATCTCCCATATACCTTAACCTTGAATTTGTAAGACTTATTGTTTAATCACTTGAACCAGTATTGAATAAGTTATAAACCAGGGTAGATACTGTTTACATAACAGGAACATTACACAATCTTCATTAGCAACAGTCCCGATAACTTTCCAATAGTTTCAGCTTTCAGATCTTTATATATATATATAACTGTATTTAATACATGCAAGAACATAGTTCAGTCATATAAAGTTACTATTTAAAGTGTATTTCCACCTGTTTGTCTGTTAGTTTGTCAATATTATATACAATTTGACAATGTAATGAGATTGTACATTATATATTTCAACTGAATTTTAATGGGAATTACCTTGTGAACATCTAAAAGAAATCATGTTGTTTCAGAAAATTAACCTGCCAGCTAAAAGAATGAAAGTGACAAAATCATTTATCAAAATGAACTATGACAAATTTCTTAAGTGTAATCAGAGTATTTTCAACAGTAAGACTGTATTGATAATGTTTATAATATCATCCCTAACGTATGTCAATATTGAAACAAACCAATTATCGGTAATATAACATGTGGTTAACAATGATCTACATTAAATGGCCGATTCAGCAATTTATTTGCATAAATGTTCTTCTTTTTTTTTACTACTATGCACTGCTTTCTATCATCATGTTTATAAATAGTAAGGGACACGTATATTATCTATAGCTCTCTACATGACCTGTTTACTTGACTTATTGTGAAGATTGCATCAGGCATTTAATTTGACCTTGAAACCTTTTAGCTCTGAGATAAGTAATACCATATACCAGTACTAAATATTAAATGGGGGGTACTGTATTATAATGGCAGTCAGCTTGAAAACAGTACTGACAAATTTAACCCTTAATACCATGCTAAATATTTAAAAATAGACATATTTTTCAATGTGGACAATCCCATTCAATATTTTCAGGTAAAATTTCAAAAATAAGTACTGACTGGATAGTATACAGTACAGACTATAATCAGACAGCACAAACGTTCAGAAAGCACTGATCTCAGTGATATAATGATCGAGCTAGCTGATCTTGGTCTGCACTAGCTAAATAAGTAGGGGCAAGGTAATGGTTAAAGAGAGGGCCTCTGTAAAACAGGCACTTGCTTTAAGTGTATAACTATAAAGCTATATATCTACAGCAAAAATTGTAATTTAAATTCTGCAAAAAAAATACTTCCATAGTACCTGTATGCACAAAAGTGACAAGGTGCTATATTGCCTAAGAATAAATCTTTGGTTAAATACCATATTTAAAATAGAAGCATAATATTATAGTGACACTCAATGAAACAACTCTTCCAATAATTATGGGGACAATAAAATTGATAAGTTTACCACTTAAAATTTTTTATAATTATTTCGGAATCCTTAGATATACAATTAACATTATCCCATTTCATTGAGTAAACACCTAACATGCACTTAACAAGAAGATTGGTATATAAATGTACTTGTAACCAAAAAATAATGATAATTTATGTTAAAGGCTCATTTGAATTAGATTTTTTACCATGGGGAATGCAAATGTGACAAGGGTACACTGAATGAGTGAATGCATATTCTGAAGATTTTCAAGGGATTACAAGTCAAAATTATGTTTGATTTTTGAAAGAAAGAAAAAAAAGAGGTTATTTTGTTTTAAAATCACAACTCTTGTCTCTATAAAACACGTGCAGCAACCTCTAAACTAGTTTCCTTTGTCCTTTATTGAAAAGGTATTTCTATTTTTAAATGGTAATAAAACTTCATTCTCTATGACATAATATAAATTCAGGCAGTGAAGTGTCCATGGAGAAGTATGACACTGAACACTGGAGTGAAAGTTGAACAAGTACACGGAACTGAGAAAGAAATCTTATCAGACAAAATAAACCACAGCATTCCTGTCATGCCACTGGTAACTAAAACAAACCAACTTGTAACCTTGGATCAACCATTGTCCTGTTAAACTGCAGTCAAACTTTAACCTTGTAAACAAAATATGGAATTCTGTCATCTAAAACTGTTTTTTTTTTATATCTAAAAACAACTATCAGATCAATATTGAATTTACATGATTGTGCACATTATCACCTTCTGCAAACATTTTCATGTCAATCAAGAAGTTTACAGTAAGAATAAACTTTAGGGAAATATAATATATACAGAACAGAACAAAATAAAGATCCACAATAAAGAAACTAAGATGTTATTTATCATATCAACAGAAGAACCTTATTAAAGCTTAGTCTTAACATGTATTGATAAACTGTGTTGGTTTATGAACTGAACAAATGAGGCATTCTTAATAATACAAAAAGCAGGCCTGCAAAAAGTATATTATTGTTTGCATATCTTTATATCATTTTAATAGCATTTAGAACCTTTATCCTTCCATATCAATTCTACCTTTAATCGGCTAAATTTCTTAAATGGACTTGCCAAAACCCTAGTTTCCATTTTTGGACCTGCCAATTACCAATTTTGGGGATATCAAGATAAAAATTTAAAGCTGAGCAAAGAGCCTGGTCCGACTACATGAGTCTGATGACTATACAGGCTGATCCGTATACATCAAAGAAAGAATTACATAAAATTTAAAGTAGAAATATAAGGTATATATATGTATTATACTTTTGTATGTATGTTTTATAATACATTTATATGTGGCTACTAGGAGCTGGACTTCTGATCACTATTGTGATAGGCAATTCAATGGGAATTGCATCAGAAGAGTATTTCAATAGGCACAAAGAATCAGTTACATGATTTATATATATCACTACTCATGGCAAGCTTTTGCTAAAGAAAGCTTAGAAATAGGATAAAATTACATTCCTTCCTTTTAAAAAAAGTGTTATGTTAAAATATAACGTTAGAAAAGAGGATATTAAAATGGGACAGATAAGACATAAACCAGTTTAGAAGCTACCAGTACTTTCAGTGCTTTGATTCATATCTAGAGCACTAGACATAATATTCCAAATATCTTAACATCAACCTTTTAAATTAAAACTTTTTAAAGATCTGGAAACATAGTGATCCCTCGGAAGCATTAATCACAACAAAATTAATACATGAAAATTGCAGACTTGGTTTGATTGAGTCTGTACATGAGGGATAATGATTAAGTGCAACATCCCTCACTCCCCCTAGCACCAGCTTGAGCGATACTCAATTCTCAACAGTTGAACACTTAATAGTGCTGGCATCAATGATCCCTAAGGACCAGAAAAATATAACAATACTGAAGTGAAGTACAAATCAACTTTTTACGGCTGCCACACGGCACTTGACACCTGCTGTTGTGAAGCATAAAAATCTGGAAACAAAGTGATCCCTCAGAAACATCTACATTGTACCTTTATTCAATAACATTCATTTAATCTACTATTAGAAATCTAATTTATCTAACTTGAATGAACCAGCTAGTTCAAAATGAACACTTTATAATTATTTGGTTTTCCAGATCCTTTTTCAAAGCTAAGACTATAACTGTTAACTTAATACATAAATTAACAAAGAAAAATCTGACTTGATTGCTCTTGCTTTCATATCATTTTTATATTTTTTTCTAAAATTTCAGGCCTCCACATTAGTGGTGCCAAGCAGCTGGTCTGTCAAACCACTTGAACATTCTGATTGATGCATGTCTCATCTGGGAGAATTGTGATTTAAGCAACAGACAATTTAAAATATATTTGTCCATGTAATTGTATATAATCATTCATCTCATTGGTGAAATCACAGTTCTTATTAACTAATCCATTTTTACCTTAAGTCTTTGCAAGAATTTACTTGAAAAATTCATTCAAATGGCGGTAGTACTGCATAAAAATCACCATTTTTACTTATGACATTGTATGGGATTTCGGATAAACTTTAATTTCGGATACAAAAGCAGCAAAGAAAAAGGAAAAATTATATATCTAGTTAACTTTGGACTATGTATCTTTATTCAACACTCATATATCCATTTTTTCTACAGTTAAAATTACTGTACTCTAAAAAGTAAAATAAACTGATGTCAAAAAAATATTAAGAAAAAACAAACAAGCAACTGGGATGTAATAAATCTGTGTGAAAAATAAGCTCAACTACAAAAAAACTATGCTGTTTACCTTCTACTAGTCCTACCTAATATTTCATATTTTCCAAATACAAAAGTAAGATAATTCATCAGTTTTATTAAAGATGTTTATTTATAAAAATATATATATTTATAACTATACTATGTAATTAGGGTATTGAGCTGGGACATAAGATAATGGGACATGCAACTCGCGCTTTCTTATGTCCCAGGTATTGAGTAAATGCAAAACAAATAATTATAGTCTAAGTGATTTCGAGACATTTCGGCCCCAAGACGTATCGGCCCCAAACTACCCAAGACGTTTCGGCCCCGGACGTTTCGGCCCTTTACCAAATCGGCCCCAGAATAAGTACTGTATTTTAAACCTATATATTAATAGCATTTCAATAATAAAAAAAATTATATATATATATTTAATCATTTTGTATAAAAACTAGATTATTATAGTAGTAGGGGGAAAGTAATCAATACAAACAGAACAGAACATAAACTTTATTTGAAAAAATATAATTACACAAACAAACAATTATTAACTATATATTGATAATATTTTATTTGAATGATTAAGAAGCAAGACACAAAACAATACCGCCAATTAGCATAAAGTATAAACAGTTAATTAGTTACACTTACGTATAGTTTAATTAAGATCAAAAGAGAATGTTTTCTAAGGAAAAGTTGTAAGTAACTTTCTTAATCCAGAAAATTTAGTGGTTTGTTTTATAAGTAAGTAACCGGCCTTTATTGTTTGTTACACCTTTAAAAACATTAACGTATATCTAAATCGTTCAAGAGATCAAAAGATAATAAATAATTATTCAAAGAAAGTTTGATAAATGTTTAATTGTAATTCAATTTATTGTTGTTGATCAATCAAGCAATACACTATAGTGGGGCCGAAACGTCTCGCGGAAAAGGGCCGAAACGTCCAGGGGCCGATTTTTCGACTGGGGCCGATTTGGTTTGGGGCCGAAACGTCCTGTTTGCGTCTAAGTATAGAAGTGGACTGAGCTGGCCCGCGCTTAGTTTGTAAAGGGCTGACATTATTTGAGGGACAAGGATAAGTACTTATTCTATATTTCTCATCTTAATATTTCATGTATTACAGTAATCTATATGAACATGCCACACCCATGATATTTTAAAATGACATGCATCTTCAAGATTCATAACAGTATGAAATACTGGGTAATCGTTCTGTCATTCATACATTCTGTTTTATTTTAGAAGGAAAACTCGAAAATGACATTCATCTTCTATTGGTTTTGTTATAAAGACCTGATGGTCTGAAGCCCGAGTGATGGGGTTTCAGCTAAAGACAATGCTTTTGGAGTTATAAAGTATCCTTGTCAATTACCCTAAAAACAACACAATAGTTTAATTCTAAAATGTCTGCAACAGAATAATCTGAATGATTAGGGCGTTCAAAAGTTTACAAACATTATGAGTCATGTGACAGTGTAAATGACGTTTCGTGACAGTATCATGCTCACCAAGGTTTTGGTCATTTTCTTCCTCGCAGGTCGATTCCTCCTTAGTTTCATCATTATCCATGTTTATCACAATCAAGGATAAAACTAGATGCAATGATGTGTCAGGAATTTATCATTGATCCTTTTAAATTCCACAAATATTTTTGCATCACATGTTGAGCAATGGAATTCGAGTGTGTTACTCTGACATCGCCATTTTTACTGTCACGTGACAAGCAAACTGATGCGTCATAGTTTCAGGGGCATACCCTTCTGGCAGTTTTGGAATATGATGCAATATGTCTATAATTCAGCACGTGCTGACTTATATTATAAGAAGTTAAAGTTTGTGCAACTTTGACACCTATTCAATATGATTACGACCTAAAGCACCTGTTAATTACGTGTTCACGCGCCATTGAATTTTGTCACAGACATGACCCAGTTATTCGAAATTACTCCGCTAAAAAGTCTGGGGCGTGAAATAACCATTTAAGTAGAATTAAAAAATTTAAAACATATGAAAATATTTATTTATAAATAAATAAAGGTATCTTGACCAAAATCAGGTTATACGAGATAATGTGTTGCAAAATATTTTGATTGGTTCCTTATAGATATTTGGACTATGTTTTAATTCGCATGGTCATTATGCAAATTGTTTGAGCGGGAAAGGGTAGAGACGCCATTTTGAAACGAGCGATGTAAACAGTAGGAATTCAATCATCTATATTGCCAAAGATCTTGGTAAATACTCCAAATTAAATTATAAGAGGAAAGAAAATGTTATATTTGTTTTGCATCTAGGGTAAATGTGATCTGTAACCATATACTATTTGAATTTGGGAAAATAAATGAGGGACGCCGCTGTTGGCTCGTGATATTTTTTGTTTCTGCTGAAGACAGAAGTTTGGATTTAGTTGTCGAAATTGAGACGGTATTTTATTAGTAGAGATGTTTTAACAATGTGCTTATATGGCTCTTGAACAATCTGACGTCTTGCATATTATTTTTGATTCTGTTAATACTCGTTTCGTACCAAGTTGTTTCGTAATTTTGAGGACGAAAATCATATCATAGATCAAAAGTCCAAAATGCATATGATATTTTATGACTTTATGCCAGGATTTTAACCAAGAAACAGTAATTGTCTTTGTATGTTTGCCTTTTAAATATTAATCACCATGTTGGCTACTGTACAGAAAAGTACAATAAAACAGTAAAGAAAGTATGAATGATATCGATCTTTGTCATCTCCAGATGGCGAAAAAATAAAAAAGTGTTTTGGTTGCATTTGAATAAATCAATAGGAAAAGTTAAAAAATTGTGATAGTGATCCTTTTTTGTTTCAATAAGTTCAATTTTCAGCACCTTTAAAAATGAAAAAGGCACCGAAAATAATTGTTGTTGGTCTCTGATAATTGCGTCCAGTACTGACAGTAGTCCAACTAATTGTACTGCGCGACGAGATATTGTGCTATTTTCGTGTCTGGGCAATATCTCGCCTCTACGTACAACATAAAAAGTACCTTTTCTGTGGTGAAATTTGCGCTGGGATTTTGAGCGCAAGCTTTGGACCATGTAAAATCGTATTAGAATTCATATTTGAATAAATTTGTTACGATACCTTTAAAGATTATTCATTTCTACATCAATTTCATGTTTTATTTGTGAAAATATTCCTAACATAAAGATTTTGATAGAAAAGTAAACACATGCACCATCAAAATAAAGACATCGCCGCTAATGTCACGTGACAAATACACTGTTGATAACTACACTGGTGTGTATGCGGTACTGCGTTCCTGAGAAATGACGAAACACTCTTAGTAAAATATCAAGTTTAATGTTATATTTAAGACATTTATTTATGCAAAAATTAATAATTATGATAGGATGATAATATTATTTTATTGGAGCAGATGCACAACTTATTCGTTATTGTCAGAGCGTTCTTAGAAATATCTGTAAACGGACTTCTCACTAACAGGCCTAGACATTAACTTTTGAATCAGGTTGTCCTGTCGGGCAAGTAGTTTTTAAAACTACTTGCCCGTGACCTAAGACTTACTTGTCCTGACCTTAAAATGGTAAAAATGTATAAATCAGAAAAACAAACAAGCTCATAAATATTTTTTGTATTTAGTAGTTTTTCTAAAACATCGGTTCATCTGTTTATTCAATGTGAATATACTACGGTCATGTACATTTGTTGATATAGGAAACGGAAGGAAAAATATGAGCATGCGCCGCGGTAAGGAAATTCCCCGTTCAATCATCAAGTCAACAGCCGTAAACGAGTCTTCGTTTACTAAGTTCATAATGTTGTTATATTAGATTAAACAATAAATCATTTTTAATGCAAAAACTTTATTTAACAATTATATTTAAAGATCAATATGATTATCTACATATTTTCAATGATATCTTTACATGCAAACATCAAAATTTAAACAACAGCATAACCCGGGAATTACCTTGTACAAAATTAGATATAGTCTATTATTAGAACCAGGGCTCATCCGGAAGGGCGATTCAGGCGAAAACTTCGCCGTGTATATTCCAATTTCGCTCTCCCGATTGATCACAGAGAAGTCAACATCGCCGATAAAATCTTAATTCCCAAGTAGTAATTGCTTAGCGATGTAAAGAGCAGAGATTGTATCCGCCCATATGACGACCTCTAATTATCATTATCCAATCAGAGCGTCGCTTTATACTACCCTTCTACCTGTAAGCGAAGCGATAGACCGCCTACTCTAAACAGTAAATAATGAGAGCATCGGCCCGAAACGGTACAATTGTGTGATAGTTTTGCGAGTTTAATACGGGATTTGGCGATAATTATACATTGTTTTTTCCCCGATTATCTAAACACGTGCAATAATCCCTAATTGATATATACGATGCACTTCGATGGTGGGTTTTTAACCCGAGTAAAGGCTATGTGCAATGGATTTTTCACGGCTATCACTAAACTGTTAGTCAATTAAAAATAATCAATTTCATTAATGATCAGCGACCGGATTAAAAACTTAATCATAGTTTTGAATGATTTCAGTCTGTTAACATCAATTTTTACTGTAAAATTGTTATGTCGCTCACGTCATGGCTTAATTCAAGGCGAAATAGTAAGAAAGTTACTGATTCTGATAGTTACACCTACGCGAAAATTTAAGAAAGCCAATTCGCAAAAATCTTGCGATTGGTATGTTTTAGACAGTGGGCTGTTTGACATTGTTCTCTTTGTGGAAATGCCAAATTTGACACAGTTTACGCACGTGGGCAAGACATCCCGGCTAAACCGGTCGTATATCATGTAACGTATATTTACGATTTTGTTGTTATATATAACAACAAAATTTGTCAGGAAAGAAGTGTTCTTATTGTTTCAATATATATATTTGTTTTAATGTCGTAAATATGACGCTCAGATTAAGATTTATCAATATTGTAAATTTTAAAAAGCATGATTTATAAAGATATTACCGAATTTAACATTTCATGAAAATAAAGGGAGGTAATTAGATATTAATTTTCTACAATTTCTCAGTCAAATTTTTCAATAAGAAATGAAGGTATGTAATTTTAGTGATCAAATATAATGTGCACAAATGTTTGCAGTACATATTTTACATATTCTTTGATGTTTGAAAATTGTTTTATAAGCATAATTATATGCATATAAAGATGACATTACAACATTCAGGACTTCGAAAGATATTTCTGTTACCAGAACAGAACAGATATAATTAATCAATATCCAATGTGACTTCATCTTCTATTAAAAGTGAGGAAAGTAAAAAATATAAAATTGATTTTATCATCATATTTTTTCTTACACATTATTATCAACAAATGTACATGAAAATATATAAACACATATTTAGAGAAAGCTTATAAATAGCTGATCAATAGATATCAAAAATAATTTTTTATATTCATATTTGCAGCTCAAAAACATTTAGATGCCATTGCCAGATCTACTATTAATTAATCTACTTTTAATTAATACTACTATTAATTAATCTACTATGAATGAATAAACTGGAGAAATATTATAAGTGATGTTAATTGTGTTTATATTATAATTAAAGGATGTATAGCCATGCATGTTAATGCATACACATTGGGTTGTTTCCCTTCTCCCTAATTTTCGCGAGGAAGTCACTTCTCCCTAAAATTTCCCCCCAGGATGAGCCCTGAGAACAGAGAATTACCTTACCGCGGCGCATGCTCATATTTTTGCTTCCGTTTCCTATATCAACAAATGTACATGACCGTAGTATATTCACATTATTGATAATAATTCATGGTGTATTTTTGTTTTAAAGATGTTTATAAATGAAAAGATGTTATTTCTATTCATTTTGTACATGCATTTTGTCAATGATGCTTTTTATTTTCACTTGCCCTGTCGGACAAGTGCTTTTCAAAATAACTTGCCCGGACCAAACTTTTAGTTGTCCCGGGCAGTCGGACAACCGTTAATGTCGAGCCCTGCACTAAACCGTTTTTTTTTATAAAAAAATATTTTGTTCAGCTTTCCAAGTAAATATAGGACATGGAACGTATTGGTATCTATAGATTTTTTTTCCACGATTATGATGAAAATAGGGATATGTTAAGAGCTGAAACATGAGGTTTATATGTTTAAAGAGCAATATACGTTTTCCTAGTGCCTTAGTGACTACGAAAAGACACCATTCTAAGGAATTTGACAGTCTGTTATTTATAATCACGTTGATTAACTATTAGGCCATAGAAAATTAATCTTTAGACTCTCATCCAGGTTCAAGAAATAATTGGGGCGGGTGGGCGGAATTTATAATTTATAATTTATTTTATTCAGCACTTTTAAGACCTGAAAAAAAAAAGAAATGTATGAATATATTGATGAACGTCAATCATTTCCACCCAGATTTTGATCAAAACTAAACCCAAACCAATCACAAACAGTTTTCTTGTTTACTGCATCATATATTTCACATATGACGAACATTTTGACAATTTTACTGATCGAAAACGAACGTATTTAAAATCTTGATCACTAGACGCTGTAAACCTCAGTCTGATTTTTGTGTTCGTCCCGCGAATATTCAACCACGATTTTCGGACGAATTTTCGTCCACAGACGTCTGCGAAATGCAGGGTTCCCGCTGTCGATCGCCAATGGCTTCAAATGCGACAAAATATTAATTCTGGCGCATAAAATCTTTAATTTGCGAATTTAACTGGCGCCAACGTAAGATAAAAGCATCCGACAACTAGTACACTTAAATGTCATAAGCGGCCGCGTCAATTACATAAGCGGCCCAAATGTGAAAGGTCACGCACTATTACTTTGTTTACCAACCTGTATAATCGGGTACCGTATAATCAATTATGTCATCAATTGTGTGACACTTCGGGAACATGTGAAGATGAAACTAATTTTGACCCAGAGGGAACCCTGGAAATGAACAATTTTTTTTTTTTTATGAAAATAAATTATTTTGGGGCGGAACGATTTTGATACGGGCGGGCGGGGATGAGAGTCTAAAGATTAATTTTCTGTGGCCTTAAACGCAGGTTGATTAACTAGAGGAAAACAACTAAACGATACTTTCAATGTTCAAAATAATTTTTATCAATAATAAAACGAAAAAATGTCAAACGCGGTGCCTCTACATGTATGTGCGGAAAAAACATCGATAGGTAAACTTTTTCTTCTTTTTTTTCTTTTTTTTTAAATTTCTATCCACGCAAGTCCATTATTCTGGATAGTTTACTCCAAAAAGCTTTCTGAAGATGTTTTTAGAAAGAAAAACACACACACGTAGGTATGAAAATTGTTTTAAAATGACCGTGGTAGCAGAGAAAAATACTCTCGGAAATTTATTTCATGAAACAGGTGTCTGCTTCATTTTAATGTTGTTGCTTTTTGGTTTGCAAAAGACTTTCATACTTTTGGTATGCAGTAAAGATTTATTTAATACATTTCACTTTTCTGCCGTCTTAGAAATTACTTTCTTTTATAAAATACATGCATGGCGAAGTGCGATTTGAACAATCAACGCGGTTATTTAACAAAACGCTGCGCCGCTAATTTTTTTCACAGGCACTTGGTGTGTTGAGCTCAAAACGCCTTTAAAATAAAAAAAAATGTATATTTGTCAATCCCAGCACATGTACTGATCATATTTACAAAAAAACTTCATATAAGCCGTTTTGATTTTTTTTTATTTCAATGTCTATAATAATACACAAGATAAAAATGTCCGCCGGAAAAAATCTGCACAACTACCGTCAAAAACACCATGTATTTTATTCTGTTTCCAATATTTTCACATAATCCTTTGTCCCATCGACACAGAAGATATAATTATTCACGATCATGGTCAATTTTAAACTTCAACGTCAATATAACAGGCAAATTAAACACCGAGATTATCGCCGTTTTACTCCATTTACAAAATTTTTTGACAAATTCAAAGGTGGCTCCCCAGCTTTGACAAATATACATTTTATTTGGATTTTAAAGGCGTTTTGAGCTTCACACCCCAAGTGTCTGTGATTTCTTTGATTCTTGTCCAATCTTAACAGGGCCGGCAAAATCTGATTTTGACTAACTTGTCCGTTTTTACTTGAAGCATTTCTTTACTTGTCCGTATGATACTTATATAGTAAATTTTAGAAAATTTCCACTTGTCCGTACAGGCTGTGGGACAACCTGGACAATACGGACAATTGATTTTGCCGCCCCTGCTTAAGATTTAAGGGTTATGCAACAAGTTTACTCATTTTAAACAATAATTTGACACAGATTGTTACTGCCCTAAATATAAAAGGTGTTGCTTTGGAAAACGAACTTATAAAATCGGTTAGAAATCACGGCGATTAAGATTTTAACCTTCTAGCAAATTGAGATAGAAAACCAGAAAATAGTTCCTAATAATTAAATGTCACAACTCAAAAGTTAAAAAGTTGGCATATCTTGCGTAAATTCAGAGCGTATTTGTAAGCCGGGAAAATGTAATGTGGAAACTCGGGACCGTAACACATTTAAATTCTTACCACCGTTTAAACAATTTTCATAAATGTATTATAGAAATAAATTTAAGCATAAGATTATCGTCTTGAAAACAAATCATCAAGTATATTCATAAGTATAAATTGAAAAATAAATACATGTAATTACAATCTAAAAATATCTTTTCTTTTCAATTTGAACCGTGTCAGCATGGACAATTGTTTAACTGATGCCGGAAAGGAATCACGGCTCCAATTTAAATACTTATCTATAAATCAAATTTATTTATTTAAAACTTAATCTTATAAATTTTAAGTTGACACAAAGAAATTAAGTAAGGAAGAAACAAGACTGCGCATCAATTATTAATAGTGTCAACATTTCCAAAGTGTATATTGGCCAGCGTACCGGTGTCGGCGTTGTGGAATAGTTGACACATTTTAAAAATAAATATTAGGTTGAATATATTTTCTTTACCGGGACAAAAACTTTTTCTGGAACATCGCTTAAACAACACCCAATAGCCCAGCCAATACGGCATGCTATGATTACGCGGATAAATGGTACATGTATAGGTTCTTTCAGATACAGACAAACGAAAAATAGGCACTCGGAATAACGAGTTTTACTTTTCTGAAAACTGTTGAGGAATGAAAAGATAACGCAAGAATTTACCATTTGAATTCAAAAAACTTTCATAGCATAATGCACGTTTTGAAAACAAAACTTTCCTAGGCAAGGAGTTGCTGTTTTTAATACGCACCAAGTTGTGACTAACATAATTATACCACGGATTTATATTACATAAATCCGTGATTATACTAACAGATAATACTACAGAGTGGTGACAATAGACATTTTAATGAAATACAGTATTTGTTTATCCTTTAATAAACATGTTTATAAAAAAAGAGGACTAAATTAAAAGTTTCCTAGTATCATTTTAAAGATTTCAATCAATTAGAAAAATATTTAAAGATTATTTCCTGGCGATTTATTTTAATGTAGCAATAAATAAAATTAATAATAACAACATTAAAAAATAATAATTAACATTGTTTAATAGTTTTTCATATTTTTTAGCCACGCAAAATAAAAAGAAAACAACACGCACGGTACCGAACAATATCTATTTTTCGCGTACATGTTACATTACTGTAGCAACATCACAATATGGCGGCATTAGTACACAAATGAGACGGTGAAATGAAACTAATGTGGTTTACTTTCTTCTAAGTTGATAGTCTGGCACTTTTGGTGCTGTTAATTCCTTAAAATTGTATTGTTGAATAAATTCTTAGTTTAAATTGTCTGCATTTTCACATTTACATCGAAATTCACGTTTCACCACAGAAAGGTCTCCTTTTGGTTTTGACGTTAAAGCGAGATTCTGCCCCAGAACGAAAATATCTCAGAATCAAGCTTTGGCACGTCAATATATTTTGACTATTACTGACAGTAGATCAAAGTTTGTCCATCATTGAGGAAAGTTTGCGTGTTCTGTGAAATGCATTCTAAAATTCTATTCCCTGGATAGGCTTTAATTAATTGTGCTTTTATGATTTAAAAATGTGTTATACATAATGGGATCATGGTGTTATGTATGCTTGTATTAGACATTAAAAATACTACAAACTAACAGAAAGTTTGTTTTTTCTGTACAGGCCTGTACTACTAGCCAAAAATTCTAGCTGTATGTGTCATGTATGGCTAGCCAGGGCACACTGTATTGTCTAACCAAAAGCAACATTTTTCAAAATTATATGAAAGTCGAAAATGCATGTGAAAACGAGGATTTTAACCAAGAAACAGCAATTGTCTGTATGTTTACTTTCTAAAGTGAATAATCGCCATATTGGCTACAGTTAAGAAAGTACAAATATCAATCTTTTTATACGCTCGTTTGAAAAACGGGACGTATTATGGGAATGCCCCTGGCGGGCGGGCGGTCGGTCGGGCGGGCGGGCGGCGTCCAATTTTGTCCGGAGCATATCTCCTACATGTATGGAGGGATTTTAATGAAACTTCATAGAAATGTTCACCACTATGAGGAGCAGTGTCGCGCACATTGAACCAGGTCTCTAGGTCAAAGGTCAAGGTCACACTTAGAGCTCATTGAAAAATGCTTGTCCGGAGCAAAACTTCCACATGTATAGAGGGATTTCAATATTACTTGGCACAAATGTTTCACCATTGTGAGGCGGAGTGTCGCGCACAAGATTCAGGTCCTTGCGGCCAAGGTCAAAAACCCC
>NW_026858756.1:0-13292 GCF_026571515.1 Ruditapes philippinarum | reverse complement strand
CCACAGTGTTCAATCTTCATAGGATGATTGTCTATGTGTGTAGAAGACCCCTATTGATTTTAAGGTCACAAAAGTAACAGGTCAAGGTAAATATTACTTTAAAACTGAAAAAACAGTTTCCGGAGCATAACTTAAGTTCCATTTGGCCCACAGTGTTCAAACTTCATAGGATGATTGTCAATATTGGGTAGAAGTTCGATTTTGATCATGGTTCGATAATTTTTGACAGAGTTATCGCTTTTGAACTTAAAATTTTCAGTTTCCATTCATTTTCTTACCAACAGCTACACACATTCAACTCAAATTTGACATGGATCCGTCAAAGGAATGGCAGTTCAAGTTCGAATTAGGTAATGGATCGATGATTTTTGACAGAGTAATTCCTCTTGAACTTAAAATTTTCAATTTCTATTCAGTTTCTTACTAGCAGCTATACACATTCAACTCAAATTTGACATATGGATCCGTCAAAAGAATGCGCAGGTCAAGTTAATTCAAGTTAAGAATTTGGTCATGGTTTAGTGATTTTTGACAAAGTTATGCCCTTATAACTTTGAAAAAAGGATACTTTTAGTTTCCGTTCATTATCTCCCCAAAAGCTGTGCACATTCAACTCGAATTTGACATATTGATAGTCAAAAGAATGCGCAGGTCAAGTAGTTATTTGGTCATGGTTCAATGAGTTTTTGCAGAATTATAACCCTTTTACTTTGAATAAAAGGGATTTTTCAGTCGCTGGTCAAGTTCGAAATTGGTCATGGTTCGTTGTTTTTTTTTCTGCAGAGTAATCCCTCTTGAACTTTGAAAAAAAGAAGAAATGTTCAATTTCCGTTCATTATCTCCCCAACGGTTGCACATATTCAGCTCAAATTTGACATATAGATACATCTTAATTTTGGCTGCATGTGGGGGCATCCGTGGCCATGAGCATTTTTTAAACTGGTTTTTCCAAAGTTTAAATGCCCGTTCATATTTTTTAGGCTAAGGCAATGTCTTCGCCGTATGAAATTCTTAAAAAGTCAATAGGGCAGTAAAAATCATCATTTGAATAAAAAAGGGGGTGTTTTTTTTCGCAAAAATTATATCATAATTTTTCTTTCGCCCCAATAATTTAACTTTGTTTTTGGGGCAGACACATTTATAACTTTTCAAATTTAAATCTACAGCATTTAATATTCCATTGTGACGTTCAACGTTATGCCCTAAGAGCAATCTTTCCTCTACTTGAAAGGTTCCCCCTCTTTTATTTATACCAACTACAATAAAGGCCCTTAAAAATAAACATAGCTTTAAGGGGGCGAGGATCATATAAATAAATGCTTGTTGCATATTTAAAATCGGTAAGAGTACTTATTGGTATTAAGTGTAAAACGAGATGATTTTACTTATAACCAAATAGAAAAATACACAAGTACGGTTTGAAAATGACAATTAATTTTGTTAACAAACACTTTTCTGAAGAATTCAAATTAAGATAGAAATAGATAAATGTGTAACTTATCAAGAATACAAGTTACTGAATTCCATATTTAGGCGGGAGATTTATTCAAGTAATCTTTTTCTTCGTTGAATCCCTGGATTATTCGCCTATAATTCTTCCTTTAATTAAAAGAATTTGAAGTTTCTCCAGATAAAGGGCAATCAAGATCTTCAATGTTAACCTATTTTCTAGTTATTGAAATATTTGATTTATAATTGTTGAAGTAATTATGTTAATATTAGTGTATTTTTCGGCAGTAAGTCAAGTGTTTTAAGATATTGTCTCAACACATATTTATATATATTTCATGATATAAAAAATAAAATTGGCGATTCCTTTTGTTTTGATTGTCATTGCATTTTTTGTTGTTTTGTTCTCTTATTATTTTTTTTCATACAAAACCTTTTTTCATTTTACAGTACTAGATCTATATAACATTTTTCATTCCGATTACTGAATATTACTTGAAACATTGATAATACATTATTCTTATAATTAGTTCTAGCCATATCGTCCATACTTTGTGTGCAAGAGTACAACATTACCAGAACATAGAAAAAATCCCACTTCACATCTACTGTCAGAGATTCGTCAACACCTCTTTTGATATACGAACAAATTATACGAACTACAAAATAAAGGACAATTTACTGTGACAATAATTGTAGTAATGATGGAAACTGCCAAGGTAAAATTGCGTATATTGTGGACAAAAGACTACAATATATTTCATTTTTCCATCTCATTAATGTGAATATGACATCTTAGTAAGCTATATAACTGGAACATTCTCGTTTAAAAGTTATTTTGTCCAGGTTTTGGTTTGAGAATCATTCTTTTCTCTGACATATGCGGTCAGTGTAGATCAAGATCAGCCGGCACTTCCGTCCCGTTCAATCTTGGACTTTGTTGTTTACAATTTAGCCAGTCAAATATTACCCTTTAAATGATATATCATTCTGTACAGAATGAAAGATGGACAAGTCTCTTTAAGGTATAAGCTTGGTAAGAGTTTAAACATGATGTTTAGGAACATATATCGATGATTCCATAGATGTTATACACTACTAAATAACCATCAAGTGTCCAAGATAATTCGTTCGTAATAGTTTCTTAAAATTTACAATATCTCATTTGCGTGTATTTGAGCATTCTCTATCAGAAAAGTTACGTCGGCGATACATTAAAAGTAATTTTGATGGGTGACATATGTCGATGTTTTTATATTCATGATTAAACACCATTTTAATGAATAAATGTGAAGAGTGTTTAATATAAGCCGATGACGGGGCGTGCTTACCCTCACGAAAAAAACTGTCTGAAACATGTCTGAATTTTAGCTGAATTTTGTCTGAATATGTCTGAAACATGTCTGAATTTTAGCTGAATTTTGTCTGAATATGTCTGAAACATTTTCTGAATTTGTCATTAAAATGAAACACTTTCAGACGAATTCAGCCAGTATTCAGACAAATTCAGCTAATGAGATTCAGAAATGTTCAGACATCTGAAATTGTCATTAAAATGGAACACTTTCAGGCAAATTCAGCTTCTGAGATTCAGCAATGAATGATTCAAAATTCAGAAACTTTGGGATGAAATATTCAGACATACTTGGTGTTAATTTGAATACTGGAAAAAAAAATCTAAATACCGACAACAGACCAAAAAATGACCACAATAATTTTTATAACCTAGCCTACAGCACTAAAGCTCACACAAGCTAAACAGACATACACATTCAATAAACTTAATATTAAAAGCTGATCATATCCTCAATTTATGGACGCACAGCTGACATAGCGGCATTGAATAAACTGTTTAGGACAAAGATATCTCGTAAAAGGTTTCAGTGTTGAATTGAATAACCATTATAAGTTATGTTTACATGGGAACACAATTTTCAATAGGGTTTTTATGTAATGTTTTATGTTTACACTTCATTCACCAGTAACCTTCTCAGTCCCTTGAAAAACAGCAATTAGTTTATTCCCGTAGTCTTATCTGTTGGATAATGATGATGAACCTTGACAGAACTACTAGAAGTGCATAATCTAGTGGTATGTCGTTTGGCTGGTTTTGGAAATGAACTTAGCTCTCATGAATATCCAACAACGGTATATAAGTTTGGTTAACATTAAATGATAAATGAAGGCACTACTGTTTTCATAACTGTGTTTATTATACTACTTTTTCCAGGACCCTAATTATATATGTATAATCCATTTCACTCAGTCCATTTTAAGTCCTCTAGTATGATCCTCTTCCCTCCTCTCGTTCAACACCTGGCAGAATTAGTAAAATTTTTACAGAACAAACCAATTCAGGAAAGTTTTCCGGTAATAGCAAACAAGAGGGCCATGATTGCCCTATATCGCTCACCTGAAGCTATAGCTTAAATAACATGTAAGTAGGTTAAGACGTCCTGGTGCAGGTCATGTTTTTTTCTATTTCTAGCTCTGGCAGCCCCGTAAAAGGGGCCAAACAATATTATGTGAACAAATTGGTGAGAGTTCCATCATGCCAGGATGCTTCAAACCAAATTTGGTAAAGATCCATCAAGCGGTTCATGAGATGAAAATGTTAAAATGTTTTTACTTATATTAGCTCTGGTGACCCCTAAAAGGGCCAAACTAAACCATTTGAATAAATTTGAAAGAGGACCATGTAAGGATGCTACATATCAAGTTTGGAGTCATTCTGACCATTTATTTTAGAAGAAAATATGTTTAAGTGACACGAGAAGGTAAATAAAATGAACCCTGGGCTGGGCCAATTTTAAACCCCGGGCAATAATTTGAATAAATCTGGTCGATGTCCACTAGATGATGCTGTATACCAAATATCTAAGTTCTAGAACTTAGGTTTTGGAGAATAAGATCTTTCAAAGATTAACAATATAACACTATGTAAGGTAAGGACCCCCTGGGGCGGAGTCAATTTTGACCCTGGGGCCATAAATTGAATAAATCTGGTAGAGATCCACTAGATGATGCTGTATTCCAAATAGCTAACCTCTACGCTTTAAGGTTTTGGAGAATATTTTTAAAGATTTACTATATAACACTATGTAATAAAACTAGTGACCCCCAGGGCAGGGCCATTTTTGACCCCAGGGGGATAGTTTGAACAAATTTGGTCGAGGACCACTAGATGATGCTATCTACCAAATATAAAGGCTATAGGCCGTCTGGTTTTGGAGAAGATCTTTTAAAGTGACATTATGCCCATCCAAGGGTATATAGTGAGTGAATATGTGAATATATAAATTAAGTTTTCATTTTGCAATAATTCCTTTTGATTTAATAATTGATTTCGCAAAAACAATAAATAACGCACGGATCCTAAGGAATGTTTTGTAAACATCCATTAGAATTTACGTGTACCGTTCAGTTTATAAAAAGAGTGGGGCAGTCTTTTTTATATTAAAGGCAGATTTATAATTTTATCCTAAACATTTCAAATATCACCTGTTGGTCAAACACCATTTTAACAGTCAATCTTTTGAAATATAAAGTCAATTCAGCTCAACTTGACTGTGAAAATATAAGCATAATGTCACTAAAGTCTTCCTATATAAGTCTATGTAAAATAGTGACCCCCGGAGCGGGGCCATTAGGGGGATAGTTTGAACAATTTTGCCAAGTTTCATTCCTGGTTGCATGCTGAAGGGCTGTTTTACCTGCCCATAATGAAATGAATGCAGATAAATCCAAAATTATTATAGGACATTTAAGTACAGATAAGATAATTAGCGTCTTGTGATAGATTTGGGATCTGATCTAGTAATTTCATGCTAGAATTTATTTGCCTAACGGTTCTGTGTTTTTTGTCAACTGTTGCTGCCTGATCAGACACAGGTGCGAGAAAATACAAGCACAAACCTTAGATTCACCTGCCCTGGTCAATGGGGCAGTAGTTAATGTAAAACTTGGTCTTTAATAAAACATTAAGATTGACAATTGTGTATCGTTGTTGTATTAGACAACAATCTTGTGCAGAAAATGAAGTAAGTGAGTTTACCAAGCTACATTATTAGTAGTGCTCTAATGAAAGAATTTAAGAGGGTGGTGTGTCAATAAGGATAACCCCTTAAAACAAATATATCACCTTTAGCTACGCTCACGGTCAGTGGCTCGAGGGACAAATGCAATATCCAGTGAAGAAATGAACCATATTATATGCACTTCCCATACAAAGTGAGAGCACGGCAGTAGTATTTATCAACCTTGCCAAAGATAAGTTTGAATGTGCTGACATAATCTATTAAAGATGCTGTATGTTTTGTGATTGATATTGTTACTGAGTGTATACTATCTATCTACTATATAGTATATGTTTAATAAGGGTCCAACCGCCCGTAAGGGCACAAAAAGCAGCTCTCTCTGTCGAGTACGGACCCCGGACATGTCACCAGTCATGCCCTTAAAATATGTTATAATCTAAAGTGGTGACCTATTTGATTGTAATTCAGTAATTCACTGAATGATCCCAAATAAAATGCAAATGTTTTAGATTTTATTGAAGAAATAATACACGGGAGGCCAATGAGACCATTGTGTGCATTATGTTGCTTAGCTAAAGAATGTGTTGTTGCCTAAAATAAAGGATCAAGAAGCTGACTGGTAAGGTTTCCTGACATAGGCCACACGGCCACACGGACAAGCATTGGTGCTTCGGACAGGTTTTATTAGTTTGGTGCCTCAGACATGCAAAACGGACAGACAAGTTCACTCCTTCCAGTTTTCAGCTCCGCCACGGACCATGGACTGCTTCCCTCATCTGGTGGATCTAGAAGAACTCTTCCTCGTCTTGGTCTTCGAAGATATCTTCTTTGACCTCCCCCCGTAATGCCTACGTTGAGAGTTCGACATTTTAAGGGCTTGGTCATGGACTTCTCGTCCCCTCAGAGTGGTCTTCTTCATCCCGTCATGTAGTTCTTCCAGATATCTCAGATATTGAGATAAACGCCTCATATGTAACCATCACTCACATAGTGATCCAGCTGCCGGTAAGCCACAGACAATTTAGAAATTTAGAAAATAAGAAAAGAATTCCAAAAGGTATATCCTGCCTGGTTCGGTCCAATTTTGAATTTTGTTTCGATAAAATATGGAAGGCCACAGACACATTTATTTTACAGAATAAATTTACAAAAAAGCCATTTTCAGTCTGAAAAGTTTTATTGCCAATGCCGTCACAAAGTACTAGCAGCTAAACGGTGCCACAGACATTGGTTGCCACGGTCAATTTTGAATTTTGATAAGATGTCTAAATGATATGGTAGCCTTTTTTCCTGTCCAATTTTATACCATACTTGCAAAAAATTATATATGTATATAATTATGCAAATAAAACAATTTTCAAACATCAAAGAATATGTAAAATGTGTACTGCAAATACTTGTGCACATTATATTTAATCAATAACATGCATCCATTTCATATTGAAAAATTTGAATTTATAGAAAATAAATTTCTAATTACCTCCCTTTATTTACATGAAATGTTAAATTGGGTAATATCTTTATAAATAATGCTTATTGGAACTTACAATATTTGAGCATCATATTTATGAAATAAAACCATGAAAAAATGTGTTATGTACAGGATCTTTAATTTTACATACCTGATTTCATAGGACACTGCACTATGCAGTGCCTTTTTACGTTGATCAGCTGTCACTGGCATTAACGCACTCTTATACCGCATGGCACATGCTGAATAGGTATGCAATGCATGAAAATGTAGCTCAAACAAATATGTACATGTACAAAGGCATTCATAAACGCTTAACTTTCAATTGTTACCTTGCCGATTCGACTCTTTTATTATATACTTGCACAATTTTCAGTGCTCATAAAAAGTAAGTATTTAATTAACTGGTATTAATTATGACCGACATATGTGACTGAAAGCGAAGATATTTCAGACAAAACTCAATCACATGCTTGCTCGATTAACGGTCTGGTTCAGAGGAGCTAAAACTGAATGTCTTGAAATTTTATTGCAATCATAAAGAAACATGGTCTTGATTTTGTGAGCTAAAGTATGTACATATATACAGTTGTAAATATTTACAAATTGCAGCGGAGGTTTTTTTTAGATTGTTTAAACTCTTTGCCTTCACCATTTTATCCGCGGTACAAAATGTTCTGAATAGGTTTGTGGCCAAAGCCTTTCTGGTCCGACAGTTACTGAACACTACAGCTTTCAGTTGTTTTGGTATTGCCACTCCAGTGGCACAATTTCTATGAGCTAAAAATAATGGAATTTAACAGCTGCTTTATAAAATAACAATACTTGTTAAGGCAAAAGTGTAAGTGTTAGAAAATACATTTAATCATTATATTATAAACAATTGTTTTATAATGCAGAGAAAAAGAAAAATGAAAAAAAAGAAAATGCCATAGACTTACTGGTTGACATTGCACTGAATAAAATGTTCAGGTCATTTTGCAATATATTAATTGCTGGTTAAGTAGTTCAGTACTAAACAAAAATATTTGTTTTGTATAAGTTAGCCTAAGCACTTGCTTAATAAAGCAAATTAATTCGAAACAGATTAATTACTTTTTTTTTTATCACACTCCTCCTCGCTATACACACCTCCTGTCATTGTACCTCTGCCTGAAATCATAGACATAGATCAACAAAATAAATGTTTATTCTACCACTGTAGCCTTTAAACAGGTACAATTAAACAATGCAAGCAGCATCTTTATTTAATATTTGTCTGATTGTTCGCAATTTACCTTCTTATTTTATTTTTTTTAATGCGCGTGTCCAGTTTTTATTTTTGGCACTTCAATGATCAATTTTGATATCTTAAGATGAAAATTTGTAGTACATGACTGTATTGTAAAGCCGAGCCAAATTATCCGGATGTGCATATCTCTTTACTGCTGACATAGTCTAATCACATTCGGTTCAAACAGGGTTAGTGTAAGGGTTTCTTTTTTTTTCACGACAACCTAAGCTGTGAAAAATTGAATGCTTAAATACATTTGCATTACTTTAAAAGATAGGATTTCAGTATTGTATGAGATTTATCGATATTGGTTTTAAAGCTTACATTGTTTGCATGAAGCAAATGATTTATGACATGTACACTAAAAACATTGCAGAATTAACACGGAAACGAAAAATCTAAACAATAAAAAATTACAAGAATTTGCAAAAGGTTTTTCTTTATTCTATTTAATATAAGCAGCCTTTGCAGATGTCATAATCAATGTACGTACAGAAATCGTAATACCTAAACAAAATGCAAAACTAATAAGGAAGCTCCACCAGGAAAAACAAATGATTCAATAACAATTCACATGTCATATTCTAGTAACATTGTTTTTTTCTCCAATCAGTGGTGATATTTTCAAACAAATTAAGTACTTTTAGTGAGCAATATAAACTTTAACTACTAGTATATGAGAAATATCAGAAAACAAAACAAAGAAATATTTCGTTTTGTTAAAAATAGTATCATATTTTGTAAGCTTTTAATGGTCTCGTACATATTTGCAATATAAAACAACTTTCATTATTATTTGGAATCTAGTACTTGTTGTTAAAATGGTGTATAGAATTTTAATTTACTGGTATCAATATTGATCTGAAAGCCTGGTGTCATATCTGAAGAATTTCAAAATTAGAAACGTTCATATGACGATCTGGTAATCAAAGAGAAACTTTGAATTTTCAATGTAAGTTTGAATGTTATTTAATGTAGGTTGACATGATAATTGAATTGAAAATTCTGATAAACAAAAACATTATAATACTTCTACCTAAAATCAGGCATATCTTAATATGTGGATTAGCCACAGTTTTAACACTTTCGCTGAAAACACTTTCTTGAATTTAATGAAAGAAATACATGGGATTTCAAACAAAAAGCAAATAGTTATTAATGAAAGATATTTGGTCTTCGTAAATTTAGTCCCCATTTATTTTCCTGTGTCATGCCTCCATTGCATTTGATTTCCGTCTCTAGTAGTCTTGTATTGCTGCATAAATGTTATTATTTTTATTCCCTCTCATACCAGTGTATTCCTTAAGGACCACATTTTATGACGCAACTATCATTTTGATAATATATTTTCATTAGTACCAATATTTTAAATGTATTGATGTTTGAAAGGAAATATCAAAAACTTTCTATGTTTACATGTAACAGTCATTTGTCAAGCACGTTCTTTTCAGATACTTGCAATTTGCACCATTTATATGTCAGACAGGCTCTGGAGATTTTACACCTCTATATTTCTATGTAACATATCTATCGACCTAAAGCATGAGTTAGTTTTACAGTTTTGATAAATCTATTCTTCAGTAAGTATTAGTTATTTCAAAGGAGACACGAGCTTTGGTCCAGAATATTCCTACATAAACACCCTCGGGTTTTGTTACGTATATCTTACTGCAGTCAATTGTTATCTAATTTTCTACTTACCAAATGATGCATCTAAATGTATTTGTTCAATGCACTATCTGACTGCGTTAGGCGTTTATTTGTCGGACTGATGATTGGCGGCTTCTCTTTCTTAAAAACAATGTCATAAGCAGATATTTGCTGACAGGCTTTCTGTTGTTGCGACACCTTTTGTTTCCACTTACTTCAACATGCTGCTGTACATCTCAATATTTCAAAATTTCATAAAAGATTCTAATTGTTATAAATGGTAACTGTGTCATGTTCAAATTGAGAATAAATGTTTATTTTACATGTAAAATCGAAATATATTTTACCGAGTGAATTCAAGATGTAATATTTTCAAGAGTGGCCAAAATATAAGAACTTGTGTTTGCGAATGACATATTATTTGATTTTACATACAAAAGAAACAACTTTCCTATAATTTCTGCGTAACGACATGTATGTTGGTTGTGAAGCGTTTGTAAATGAAAATATAAATTAATCGAATTACTTTGACATCACAGTTGATATATTTTTGTTTGTCGAGAAGAATGAACGTAAATTCTTTGCAATGGTAATATGGTTTTTCATGTGTTTAAAAAACAACCGATGGGTAATCAAAGAAAATATTTCGCGTGTACTTTAAGGGATTATATACATATTATCTCATTAATAACGCCATCAAATAATGACGTCACATTATTCTTATTGAAAAGTAGTTCAGTACAAATTTGCGATTTTTACGAATAACTTTGACTTAACGGTTGATATAAGTTTGTTTGGCGAGAAAAACGATCATACATTCTTTGCAATGTTAATATGCTTTTCTATGTGTTTAAAAATCAACCGATGGGTAATCAGAAAAAATGTTTCGCGCTTACTTCTAATGTTAAAGTTTATATACATACGCTCACATTCATGACGTCGTCAAATTATGACGTCACATTATACTTATTGAAAAATAATTCTGTACAAATTTACGAATTTTGAAACATTTCTTAAAATAAAATGATATAATATTCGTTATGTTTTACAGAATTATTTTTCAACAAGAACAATGTGACGTCATAATTTGAGAGCGCATGTCGTAGTGCGGCAAAAATCAGTAAGAATGACTGAAAACCCATAAAAAAACACAAAATTAATATAAAAAAATATATTTGTTTTGTGTATAAGATCTTTGCGCTCGTGACGTTAAATATTATGCCCCGGTCACATATTCACGGATAATGCCACGGAAGAGCTACGGTCTAATCGTTCACGGATTACTACGGAAATGTGAAATTCCGTAGTCCCCTACGGTTCCAGTACGGACACACAACGGTATGAGTACGGAGTCCGACGGATTTACCACCAAAAGCCCCCGGAGAGACACGGATTGTTACGGACTGACACGGTTTGATACGGAGCGACACGAATCAGGACGGACGCACTACGGATACACTACGGTCTGCTACGGTATAAGCACGGGTTAGTACGAATAAGTACGGTCTGATACGGAGAAGAACGTATTGATACGGAGAAGAACGAATTGCCACGGATCTATACGGACCTAATACATCCGTCCACAACCTCTTGCTTGCTCATTTTCAAAATGCCTCAAAAGAAAAGAACACCTAGAAAACGAATTGCAGCGTTCAATGATCTTGGCGGAGAGGATTCAGCCAAATCGCGTCCGAACCCCGAGACACATCAGGTCCAATTAAAGTGAATTTCTTAATGGACGCTGGATCCTCAACAAGTTCGGCCATGAGAGCCTCATACTAAACATGAAGCGGTCTTCGTAAAAGCCCATCTCTTGTCCACCATCTCGTCTGTCTTCTCTTACCTGATTAGATATGGACTAGTAATCATTAATGAAAAATGTTGATCAGTACTGCTTCTCTTTTAATTTTAAGATTTGCTGTTCATCTTACAATTACCTTAATTATCGTGATGTTTATGTTTTAAAAATATGTAAACAGCTTGTTAATTAATCTTATTATCACTCAAGGGCCAGTGTCCGAGGCTTATGAGACACTTCGTTTTATGTACATATTTACTCCATTTTCACGATCCAATGTTTGTAAAATATGTAACATTAAATGTCATTTTATTTCTTATGAATTGTAGTACGATATTAATATAAATTTACTTCTATGCATGTCATCAAGCAGCTCGACCACTGCCTCCGCATTCTGAGCCATTTCAATATAAAGTTGCAGCTAGTAAATGGCAATTATCATTTATCAAATGTTCCTGCAAATATGTATGTCTTTTTTTAACAAGAAGGTCGTATTTATACCCTTGAAAAAGTACATGATACTTAATTCATCCGTACTAAACAGTGGTGGGCCGTACCATTCCGTACCGCTTCGTGTTGCAACGCAATAAACCGTATAAGACCGTGCTAATCCTTGCCTCTCCGTAGTACAACGTATTACGATCGTGGCTTTCCGTGACAATGCCGTATTAATCCGTATTAAAACCGTAGCTTATACGTAGGGTAACCGTACAAATACGTAGTTCTCCGTACCAAACCGTGGAAATCCTTGACAAGTTGGTGGACTACGAATCAGTACGGACTAGTACGGTTTTTGTACGGACCAGTACGTATCAGTACGGATTAATACGGACTTGTAGGGATACGCTACGGTTGATTTTTCCGTAGCAAATTTTTGTGCATGTTCAAAACTTGTCAAGGATCGCTACGGATATACAAGGACTACTACGATTGATTACGGTTACAATACGGAGAGCTACTGACCAGTACGGGTAGCTACGGACGATGCCGGAATTAATCCGTGGCTCTTCCGTGGGCGTATTCCGTGAATATGTGACCGGGGTATTACCTCTGGTTTTCACTCTGTGAGATATATATTTCGATCTTACATGCTAAACAAACAAATGTCCTGTATATACATATACTCACAACAATGTTAATGTTAACCTCTAAACCAATGATTTATATTAATGATATTTTATTTTAAATAACTGAAACGACTTGCACGTTGGTGGTGACATAGGAAATTTCTAATGTCTGTACCCAATACAGCTTGCTTACTTATTACCATTAAAAAATGGACAAGTTGTGAATTGTGAAAGAAAACATAAGTTCATTGCTCTCTTAGACTTCGTGAATGTAAATTATTCAAATGTGCTCTTTTAAATAAAACACCCAAACCCATCAATCTTTCCTAGGAATTTTTTAACATTTACATATTTAATTAAACAATTAAAGCTTGACTTAACGTATCTAGATATATTTGTTACCATTTATTTGGAATGCCAGACGATAAAAACTCTAAAAGTGATAGCGTTCCCGTCTAAAATGTCACAGCATTTCATCAATTTACTTCATTAAGTAACGACACGCTTGCAATTTTGTTTTGTTTGGTTTTACGGCGCTCTAAACACA